>NC_132993.1:8792878-9095909 GCF_048564905.1 Vicugna pacos | reverse complement strand
CACAGAGAAAAAAAGCCATTTGTACTGGATCCCCATGGTAGTGTGTAATATACATGGTAATAAATACCACCATATATTTCATTTTTATATGTTTTTGATGAAGAGGTAAAAGTGCATCTTCTACAGTGGCTTTTCAGAAATTGCTCATCTGTTTGGAACGAGGGTAAAAGAGACTGAAGCTAAACATTATTTATCGAGACATCACCGCTCTTCACTCACACCATAGCTGGGACGAGGAGAGGATGCCAATGATGTTTTATTTACGGTATCGATTTCCAGAGCTCACCCTGTGAAAGTACGGCATGTATATTCAAGATAAATGTGGGAAAATGAGATGTTCCGACAAGCACGGTTTCCTTTGTTTTTTTATTTTTTATCACTCTAGTAATTTATTTCCTTTTGAAAGGTAATTGAAAATGTCTTTCAGATGTCATTTCACTGCTTTCTTGTGGTACCTGATAGTGGTGAATGCACTGGAAATGTTTAAATGCTCACAGATATCATTGTGTATGTCCATACCCACACACAGAAATGTGTGTTTTTTACACAAGTATGGTTTCTTAGAGAATTAGAGATTTCAGAGAACAACATTTATGTGTGTACTTAAGTCGGATGACCAGGGAAAGGAGTAAATGTCTGTCTCCTCCCTCACTTTGCCTGGTTTCTTCTCTCAGTCGGTGGGTGGTTAATTGCACTTAAACAGCTTCTGCTGAAAGCACACTTCTCTGTGTGTCAGCTAAGCTAACCCTCTTCCTCTTTCCATTTTAAGTTCTGCCCAGGACAACTTCTCATGCACAGTCAGTCCTGATACCCTGCTGTGTTCTTCACTGCCGTGAACATCTATTAAGATGAGGAGTCATCTTCAGAAACAAGACAGCAATGAGCATGCAAATCAGACCAGCACAGGAGCTCAGGAGGGGGCGGGAGGGGGGAGGCTCAGTGTGTTTGTGCACTTCACTCCTGCCCGCCCTTCTCTGCGCCAGGTCAGGTCGCACTGCTCCCCAAGCCCCCCTTTGCTGCTTCTCGTCTAGCCCCAGGGGTGAAGCATCTGATTGCAGGGACCTTAGCTGGACCTGAGAACAGAGGCAGCCATTCTGATGGTTTCCCTTCTTCCTTCTCCATTCCCAGATCAGGTACCTGCACTTACTCACATTGATTTCTAACCTTCAGGTGTCTGTTTCTTTTATTAGGAATGATAGACAGTAAGCAGCAATGTTCTTACCTTTAAAAAGAATCAAGACATCCCAACATGCTTACACATAGTCTCAATAGTTATCAAAACCTTGTATCATACAACAGAAATCAGTGCTGTTAACAGATTAAGGCACGTCACCACTGACGTCAGCAATTTATGTGTGACTTTGGAATATTAATTTAATTTTTGATTAGTGCAGTCCCTTTATGTATCATTTGGGTATATAGGAATAGAAAAGCAGGGGAATAATAGATAGAAATATACTTCCTACCTATAATTTTAGAAATAATGTGAGGTTTTCAGCCAAGTATAAGAAGTTCACCACATAAGAATATATACATTTAATAACTAGGATTTTAGAAATGTACAATTTATTTGCATATTTCTAGTTGGTGAAATGAGAGAATTGCAGTGAGTGTGTCTGTGCTTACATATATGTGCATATGTATGTATGTATGCATTTATGAGTATTGAGGAGGAATACATAAGAGAGAAGAGATAGACCCTCACCTTTCCCATGCATAAACTTGATCAGTATTAATTTGCAAAACCAGAATTTCTCAGTGTTACTTCTGTGCGCATCACCAAGTAGACACATGATGAATACAACCGAACTCGATATCTGAAGAGCAAGGCAGGACCTACTCCAGAGGTGAAAAATTAATGGGATGGAAAATTAAATCTATTATAGCTCATTGATGTGATTAGCTTTATGATGTAGGTAGTTGTTCAAAATAATTTTGAACACTGAGATTGCATGTAGTAGAATATTATTTTTAGAAATGCATTTAAAATACAATTTAGTAAAACTTCAGAGGCAATCCACAAGAGGCAATCCACCTGCTGAAGTAGTACAGATCAGCTTTTTTTTTTTAAATTAAAAATATTATTTCCAGTTTTATTGAGAAATAATTGACATACATGACAGTGTAAGATTAAAGTGCACGTGATGTCTTGATCTACATTTATTGTGAAATGATTACCACAATTGCTCTAGCCTTTATTTATCAGATGAATATACAAGTTGACAAGCTAAGAAGATATGGTAGGGACAGCCAGAAATCCTTGAGAAACTTCCCTGTAGGCTGTTAGTTGATTAATTAATTGATTAATACTGCCCGTTTGACCATTATTGATACGTTTCAATTACAGTGTCTTTCTTATGCTATGATCAGAAGGCATGATTTAACAGAACCATTTACTAAACAAACACACAAAGAATCAAAATAAAACCCTAGAGGCTTTAGTTGAATTCAACCCGGATGTGTGTAGTTAAGTATTTTGGCTGTTCCTCCCCCTTACAATATAACATAATACTATTAGGGTCTACCAGTAGACTTATAAACAAACTTCTGTCACCCAGTTCACACTCTACTTATTGCTGTAACCAAAAACTCCAGTACTGGGTTGAATGGATGTGGTGAGAGTAGTCACCCTTGTTTTGTTCCTGTTTCTAAGCAGAAAAGTATTTACTCTTTCACGATTACATATACAATGAGCGGTAGGCTTTCCATCGATCTTCTTTTCCAATTTGAGAAAGCTTTTTCTGTTCCTAACTTGATGAGTTTTTATCATGGTGACTATGGAACTTTGTTCAGTTTTTTTTAATTCATTTATTACCACAGTCAAATAACTTTTAATTTGAATATCCCAATTTGGTGAATCGCATGGATTGACTTCCAGGTGTTAAACTAACTTTGCATTCTAGAGTAAATCCTAATTGGTCATGATGCATTGCTTTTTTTTTTTTAAAGGGATCTCTGAATTTAATTTACTAAAATTTTTAAATGTTTTATCTGACTATTTTCAATGAAGTATTAGTCTGAGGTCTTCTTTAATGTTTGTGTCTGGGATTAATATCAGGATAATGCTGTCTTCATAAGATGAATTGCGGGATATTTCTTCCTGTTTTAGTTCCTGAATAAGTTTGTGTAGAATTGGGATTATTTCTTTTAAAAGTGGTAGAATTCAATAGATAAGACCTGTGAACTCAGAATTTTCTTTGTTGAAATTTTTTTTTTAAGTCTCAAGTACATTTCAGATGATTCAAGTTACTTATTTCATATTAAGTGAGCTTGGTGGTTTGTGTCTTTCAAGGAATTTTTCCATTTCATCTAAGTTTTCAAATTTATTGACATAAAGTCATTCATGATATTTATCATCTTTTTTAATGTCTATATTACCTGAAGTGAAATATTTGTGGTGTTAGGATAAGCACCTTAATTTCTTATTTTTTTCAGATGTCTTACTAGCAGTTTCTCAATTTAAAGACTTTTTTAAAAGAACCAACTTTTGGTTTCATTGACTTTCCTTATTATTTTCTGTTTCTTTGATTTTTGTCCTTATATTTGGTATTTACTTTCTTCTACTTGCTCTGGATTTAATGTGTTCTTCTTTTCCTAGTTTCTTAGGGTGGAAGCTTAGGTCGTTGATTTGAAATTTTTCTTATTTTTAGGGTAAGCATTTATTGCTATGATTTCCCTTGAAAGCACTATTTTAGTTCCAGCCAACAAATTTTAACATACTATTGTTTTGTTTTCTTTCAGTTCAAGATTTTTCTAATTTTCCTGGATTTCTGCTTTGATCCATGTATGATTTAGAAATATGTTTATTTTCCCCATTTGGGGGATTTTTTCTATGTCATTGATTTTAGTTTAATTTCATTTGGACTAGAGAACACTGTGTATGTTTCAGTTATCTTAAATATACTGAGGCTGGTTTTATGGGTTTAGTGTATGCCCTACTTTGTGAATGTTACAGTATGCTTGAAAGCCAAGTATGCTTTATTTGGGGGTGGAGTTAGCCATAAATATCAATTAAGTTAAGTTGGTTTGAAAGAGTAGCTCCAGGCTTTTATATTCTTACTTCTCTACATTTTCTGTCAATTACTGAGAGAAGAGTGTTGAAATCTCAAACTAAAATTGTTGACTTATCTGTTTTTTCATTCAACTTCAGCAGTTCTTTTTCCCTCATTTATTTTGAAGTTCTACTTTTTGGATACAAACCCATCTTGTGATTTTTATATCCTCCTGATGAATCAATCTATATCATTATGAAACATTTCTCTTTACTCCTTGTAATATTCCTTTTTAAAATCTACTTTACCTTACATCAGTTTTGTCATATCCTTTTACTTTAGTCCTCATTGTGTCCTTAGATTTAATTTTTTTTTCTTTCCCCACCTTAATGGAGGTATAATGTTATTATAATTAACATTAACATGAAAAACTTATAACACTGTATAAGTTTAAGGTATACAGCCAAATAATGATTTGACTTACATACATCATGAAATTATCATCACAATAAAATCAGTTAAAATCTATCATCTAATAAAGATACAAAGAAAAAAAAACACAAAAAATGCTTTTGCTTTTGTGGTAAGAATTCTTAGGATCTACGCTCTTAAAATCTTTCAAAAGTACTAGACAGCAGTGTAAATTTTGTTTCTTTTAAACAATGTACAGTTGTTTTTAGTTTCTTAATTCTAACAATTTCTGATTTTTATTCAGTGTTTAGATTATTTATATTAACGTTAATTTGTTTATTTAAATATCAGTATGGTTTGATTTAATCTACCAGTTTATTGTTTATATATGTCCCATATGGTCTTTGTTCCAGTATTTCTCTTGTCTTCTCCTGTGTTAATTAAGTTTTTTCTTATGATTTCATTTTATTTCTGTTTTGTGCCTTATCAGCTACACCTCATTGTTTTCTCTCATTAAAGTGGTTTCTGTGGGGATTTGAATATACATCTTTAACTTGTAAGTCTACGTTCAAATAACGTATGACTCCAATAATAATGTCATTATTAGTACGTTATTGTAGTGCCATCGTGATGTAGTGATACAAGAAATGTGTGCAAAATTACTCCCATTTCCCCTCCATCTTTCATGATATTGTTGTCACACATTTTACTTCTAAATATGCTGCAATACCTGTTACACATTGCTATTATTTTTGCTTTAATTAGTAGGATCTGAAGATGTGCTTATGACTCTTTGAGGCTGGCCTACTTTTCACTTTCTGGTCATACCAGATGTCTTCTCAGTAACTGCTTAGTAGTCACTGGTCAGTAAGTATCCAGACAACCACACTGTCTCTAGCCTGCCGCACTTACGTCTCATTTCTAACTTGGGGGCAGCTCTGAAGCCATCACTCAAGAATTGCAATCACTTGATTAAATCTTATTCACATAGATATTTGTTTCAATATATGCATTTTGCCCTTCTGAAAGCTACTCTAGAACTTCTTTTTCTACATATTTTATAAATGTTTCTGAAGTTATAATATAGTTAATTTTATGTGGTTATAAGTAGGATTTTATAATACAGTTAATTTTATTATATTTTTTGTAAGTTTAATTGTAAACTAAGGCCTACACAAACACTTCCACACATTTTTTTCCAATCTGTAAAGACATCCAGTTTAACCTCTTCCTATTAAGCTGTTGAACTATTTTACCACTTGCCTTTTTTGAGCAGTTTTGTTTTTGTTGTTTTTGTTGTTGTAACCAGAATGTTCAAATAATTGAATTAGAACTAAAATACTAATGTACTGCTATTAGGTAAGCATCATGGAATAGATTTTTTTAGGAATTTAATGCTTGCGTATAAATTTATATGATTTTAGCTCTGTGAAAAGTGAACTAGTTGCTCCAAAAGCGCTGAGCACATTGATTTGAAAATTTGTACCTCATCCACCAGTAGCTGCAGTAAAACACTTCATTGTATAAAAGTCAAGAAAAACATTACCTGAAACTATGTTTAAATGAGGTAATTTTTCATTCAAACTGTAGCCTGGCCATAAAAATCTAGGGGTCACATTTACGATAGGACTCTGCATCAGGGTTTAGTTCCAGTAAGGACCCCAGTTATATCTGGGCATCCTGCTCAAACTGACCGTGAATAATGTCTTTGATTTTCAATATTTAATATTTTTAAGGTAGATTATTTTCAGGGCATTCTGAGCTAGTATGGCAGCAGGAATATCAACATTTCATGGACTATAATACAGAGATTAATTCTATTACAGCTGAATCTAATTCTCTTAGGTACATGAAAATCACATAGGGATGGCTCCATGCTTTTAGGCTCATAAAATTGCTATAGGGGGCCATAAATTGGCACTATGAAGTTCACTTTGCCCCCGGGAGAAACCATGAAGAGCAACAGGATTCAAAGTATCCTGTGTGTGGTAGAGAGAATTCATGCAGCAGGAAAAAAATTTCCACTTTAAGCTCAAATTTAGCTTCACAGTAGCAAAGAGTACAATGCATGAATAAAAATTAGACATTCATGGTGACTGCAGATATGACTGTTAGTCTCTCCAAAGATAACTGTCAGCCTAAGAAGTGGCTAAAAATGTAAAAGAAGAGTAGTATTTACATCAAAATTTAAATGTAATATTTGGAAGTCTTTAGGAACTCACATCTAGTCTACTGGCTTGTATTTGACTAATTCCTCATTAGAATTTTTTTCTTTTTCTGCTTCCAGGGACCTAACAGTAGATAGGAGGAGCCTGAGGGACAGCATTTCTGGCCGTTTCGTACTCTGATAAATAGGAAGGAAGGACAATGTAGTCATTTTCCTCTAAAGTGACGATGAGCTTTGTTATTGTTAAGAAAACTGTAGGTGTGGTTCAATTTTTCTGCTATCATGGGAAGTTCCTTTGACATTATCAATAGCTGTCAGATTTCATTTTTTTCCCTTCACTTTCAAGGTTGAGACATATGTAATTATTCAGCCTTTTCTTCCAGCTAAGTGCAATTGGAGGATATAATTCCTAAATACATCTCTTTTCAATTTCCTGTAAGCACCCTTTGAAGGGACTCACTTTGCCATGACTAACGTGCGTCCCATTTGTCTGACTTCCAAGGCCTCTGTGTTGTGTTATTTCCGTTTCTCCACTCTTTTTTTTAAAACTACTTTCCTTCCTGCATTGTACGTTCCAGCAAAGGTGATTCATTTTCTCTGCACTTCTCACTCTTTATGCTTCTGCTTAAGCCATTCTTTTCTTATATCTCTGCCTTTAAACACCTCTCCTCTCCACTCCGAGTCCTTCATGGAGTTCTTCCTAACACCTCCAAGCATAAGACAATGGAGGAAGATCTCTCCGTAAATCTCCGAGGCACACTTTTGCGACATTCTGTTCTAATTCTGATTTCACTGTAATAGAAACTCCATCTTTGTATCTACTGCAGTGTATAACACAGAGCATGAACTCAATGAGTCTATTTTGCATGATTGCTAAATAAATTCTAATTAAAATAAAGCAGAGAAAAAGAATAACCCCAGGACTACGTGGGCAGAAAGCACTTCTTGTAGCTTCTCAGTCGCTTTTCGAACTGGTGTTAAAATTTTTTCAGTGTGAACCATGATGCCTTAAAACCTAGGCAAAGACAGAAGTGGTTAAGGCTCATTTCTGAAGGGTAATTGTCTTAGTCCATTTGGGCTGCTGTAACAAAATACCCTAGACTGCGTAACTTATAAACAACAACATTTTATGTCTCACAGTTCTGGAGGCTGGAAGTCTGAGATCAGGGTGCCCGTGTGGTTATGTTCACGTGAAGGTCCTCTCTTGGTTCGTAGCTGGTGTCTTCCTGCTGTGTCCTCACATGGTGGGAGGGGTGGGAGAGCCCTGGGAGGTCCTTTTTTTAAGGCACTGACATCACTCATGAGGGCTCCACCCTCATGAGGTAATCACTTCTAAAGGCCCCACCTCTTAGTACCACCATCTTTGGGGGTTAAGATTTCAGCATGTGAATCTGAGGGAGACATAAACTTTCAGATCACAGCAGAAAGGAACGTTTACACATGAAAGCAATGACAATAGTCTAAAGAAAACATAAGTTGCATTTATGAAAAAAATTAAAAAATGAATTATGTTGAAATGTCATAAAATAAAGACAACAAAAACAGATTGGGAAAGATTAATATGCTATTTAACATTAAATATGGCAATAAGAGAATATCTTTAGTATCAAAATCATCCTCACAGTTGACTTAGGGAATTTTGTTTTTTTCCTGAGAGTACCATTGTGGCCAAGGACAGGGGAGGTCCTCTTGATTGGGTACCTCTTTGGGACTCAAAGCGACACCTGCTTCCCAGAAACACAGGGATTCAAAAAATAAATAAATAAATAAAACCAGAGAGTTTCAGGAAGTAGGAATGAATTCTGAAAATGAAATCAATAATTTCCACCACAGTGGGATTGTGATTGATTTTTATTATCTGTCCTGTGCTTGTCCAGGTTTCCAGGTTTTCTGTAAGAACCATGAATTACTACTTTAGTGATCAGAAAAATCATTCTGTGGGTATGTATTTAAGAAATAAAGTAAACTTTTCTGCAGGTGAGCAGCTACAAGAGCCTCAACAGAAAGGGGAAGAATTTGTCCCTTAGCTGCAATGAGCCCAAAACAAGGTGCCTCAAAGGCACCTAATCCAGGGCTGTTCAATTGAGCTGAGGGTCTCACTGTCACCGATACCTGTTGAGAAGTGAAGTCATTATTCCTGTTGCTCTCACTAGGGGTTTTCAGGAAAAAATGTATTTCTTAGAGAGATACATTTTAGGATAGAATATACAGGCAAATAATAAGCTAAAATATTGGACTCTATGTTACTTTTGTTTGAAAGAAAGGACTTCAGTATGCTGTACGCTAGAAATTGACATGTTGTAACTGACTGTACGTCAATAAAAAAAAAGAAAGGACTTCAACAAAATATCATAAGTATAGAAGTGGAAACTCCTTGCTCACATTGTTTGGAAAACATTTTCTCTTGCAAAGAACATACGAAATTTTCTGTATCACAGCCGGATGTGTGTGTACGTGTGTATGTGTGTACGAGCCACCTAAACTTTGAGGCTCTGATTTCTTCATTTGTGCAAACATAGTTGTGTTACATAATCTTGAGGTGAGGGGGGACCTCATCAGCTCTCAAATTTCTAAAATTCCAAATCAGAGGTATCAAACCTCTCTTCTCTTGGTTTCTCCTGTGATGACTAGTGAGTAGACATAGGAGGAGAAATAGTTTTGGCCAAACTGTTGACAGTGTTTCCGAGGGTATTGGCACCATCAAAGTCCTCTTGCCTTGAACTTGTCATTAAGTCAACAGCAAAAATAACTAAGAGAGCTTCTAACTTTCAGTTTTCAAGTCTTTGGGACCACAAGCCTCAGAGTAATGGAAGTAATTTTTAGAGAAATGCAAATGTTACCTTTCCAAGACAAAATTCAGGCAACTTTTCAAATATTACCCTTCCAGGTCTGCACTCTGACCTTGTTTCAAACTAACCAGACGGTGTTGTCACCAGTTTCATTAGGAAGCCAGTTACTGCGCCCCAAGACCTCAGGTAGCTCATTGCTCTGGTGTAGGATTTTATGAGTATTTTCTCTTAAACCTTAATATTTGGATAACAGTAATATGGTTAAATTTTTTTCATTGTTAATGCAGATATAGATATACCTACTCAAGTGTTATATGGCAGTGTAATTAAAAAACATTCTTTAAATCAGCCCTGACACACTCAGAAACATAATTAACTTGGAGTAGTTTTATACTTTCTTCAGGCTGTTTAAGGGAAACTAGTAGTAAGTTTATAAAAATGGCTCTTACATTCTTGAAAAGTAAATCTGATTCTCTTTAATCATTAATGTGTGGAAAAGATATATCTTTGATAAAGATGATCAACTTTTCATCTTCTTTATGTAAGGCTGCTTTTCTCATACTTCAGCTTTCTTTTTTTATGATAACCTTCACAATATTTATCATGGTCTTATTCTATTATTATGTTTATATTTTTAGAAGATCCTTTTCTCAATTTATTTTAATAATACACTTCATATTTTCAAGAATCAAAGAACCTCTTACTCATGATATATGTAAGGTAAACGTAAAAATACAAATGTAACCAAAATATATTACACATATATAGCCAAATATATACATGCATTACCAAAGCATACTATTGACTTTTAAAAATTAAAAAAATAAGTGAAACAAAGCAATGAATTAATTTACAAATTTTCTGAGCTGCAAATTAGTTCCTCAGTGAAAGAACTGCAGAAAAATAGGTTTTGTTAGTCACTAACAGTTATAAGTACATTGTTATTTTGCTGAGATAAAAATGGGGTTTAAAGTTAATTATGCAAGTTGTTTTTAAATTTTTAACATCAACTAGCATATCTATGTAGTAGAAAAACATAAAAATTATTTAACCATTTTTACCAATACTAAAAGTTAATTCTTAATCAATAATGATATGATTTTGATATGGTTTTTATTCAACAAACTTTAATTTCAAGAAGCCATCTGGAACGCTCTTCTGGATCTGTTCCTCAGAACATGTGGCTATTTAATAACTTCGAGTTTTGTAAACATCAGTTGATAATTTTTAGGATATTTGCGACAATTTTTTTGATAAATAAATAAATAGGTAATTCAAACACGTATATTTGTTAATTAGAAGACTGAATGAAGTGGGAGGATTTACAATCAGGGTTCTGTCTTCTTTTTTTTTTTTTCCCTCTCCTGAGCCAGGCACTGCACTCAAAACATCATAGGTTAGTACTCTTACTTGTTGCATGTTGCTGAATCCCAGAGAGGTGATGTGATACTTGTGGCCTCCCATAACTATAAGTCCCAGCTGAGACCAGAATAGAATCCTAATAGACTCCCAAGCCTCTCCTACAATAGCTCAAGTTGGCTAGTTTGAGGAAACAATATTCTGGGACCTCAGCTTCACCTTCACCTTCTTAAAGCATGTGGTCTTGGGTTCCAGCAGTGCTTGCCAGGAGGTGACCTTGACCTTTCAATTGGCCCAGCCTGCACTGAAAACTCTCAGACAGGACTGTGGGCAGAAAATTGGCACAAGTTTATGAGTGTGTGTGTATGCTCATGCGTCTACGCGTGTGCGTGCGCACGCACACGCACTGAGTCAGACAAAATACATTACACAGAGAAACTTCAGCATCCTCTGGACTTTCTTCTGCTACCACTAGTCCCCTCCCTTCGTCCTCATCCATGTTCCCCTTATTGCCTTTTCAACAAACTTGGCCCTGCCTTTCAAGGTGGAGATTCCTCCTTCTCCCAAACCTTTAGTGTACCACTTGTTGCCAAGTCACCAGGCTTACTACCACTGGTACTTAAACCATACTTCAGCAAATAGCCATCATTTAAAAAACTCAGTGTCTGATCATTTTTTTATTGAAGTATAGTCAGTTTACAATGTTGTGTTAATTTCTGATGTACAGATAGTGATTCACTTATACATATATGTATTTTTTCTTTTTCATATTCCTTTTCACTATAGGCCATGATAAAATATTGAATATAGTTCCCCGTGCTACACAGTAAGACCTTGTTGTTTTTCTCTTTTATATATAGTAGTATCTGCAAATCTAGAACTCCCAATTTATCCTTCCCCATCCCCCTTTTCCCCCTGGTGACCATAAGTTTGTTTCCTACATCTGTGAGTCTATCTCTGTTTTTTGAACATTAAAATAAAATTGGTTTATAAGTTTATAGATAACAATATTTATTGTTTCTTCATTCTTTTCATTATATAGTTTTGACCATTTTCTTTTTCAAGACATTAGCTTCATCTCATAAGGGAACTGTAAAAAGGATGACATGACATATATTTCATGACTTGTTAACAGCTAGGGATATAAAATAAATTAGTCGATGAAGGAAAAGAGAGAAGATTGAGATTCATGGTCAGCATGGGGATTGGGGTTATGCCAAGTTTTATCTGTCTCTGCTGAGCCAGTTCTTTGCTAATAGGAACAATAAGGCGTGTGCTCTATTTATGAGTCTGATGGGCCAGGGTCAGATCAGTTCAGCAGTATTTTAAAGCATCACTTTTCAACTTAGAGATTCTCTCTCATACATCGCGGGTCCTTCTTACTCAGCCATTTCATCCCCATCAGTATACACACCCGTTCTGGAAACATCCACCATAAAATGAATAAAACAAAACCAACCCAAATTAAAAACAAAATCTCAAATGTCCTTTAACTCCACATAACCCACCAGCTAAGACCACATATTTCTTCCCTCTTTTTTAAAAAAAAAGTCTGCAAAATTGTGATCTGTGTTCACTGCTTCCAGCTACTCCCTCTTTCCCTCTTAAGTCTATTCCAATTTGACTTTATCCTTGACTTGAAAAAGTCATTACATTTCTCTGTGTTTTCTTAATCTATGGGAAATTTTTTCCTTATCTAACTTCTCAGTAATATTCAATCCAATTCGGCATCTTTCTTTCTTTAAATGATCCTGTATTGTTTTTTGTGACACCGCAATCTCTTGGTTCCTAATGTCTTAGTGACTGCTGCTTCTCATTCTCTTTTCTTGGCCACTCTTCCATCAGAACTTTAAAGTTTGGGATACTTTAGGGGCCAGTCCTAGTTTCTCTTTTCTTCTTTGACTACTTGTTCTCTTGGGTGATATCTTACCTTGTGGCCTTGAATAGCTTCCACGGCTGGTAATTCAGATCTGTTTATTCACCACTCATATTTATCTACCAGGATGGAGCTTAATGAGATAATCTAGTCATAACGTGTGACAAATGGAATTATCTCCATCACCAACTTGTCCCTTTCCAAGTGTACTGTAATCTCAGTGAAAATGGCTCTTCCATCCACCTGTATCAAATTGATTAGCAAGCCCAAGTCTTTATACCTCCAAAATAATTCTCAAATCCATTAACTTGTCTCCATATTCACTGTCTCCATCTGAGTCCAGCTAGCATCATGTCTCACCTGGAAAACTGACATTAGTCTCAAATCCTGTCTTCCTGCTTCTCCTCCTGCTCCTCTGCAACCCACTCTTCACACACCAGCCAGAGGGATCTCCTACAGCAGTAAAAGTACGAAGGTTACTCCTTAGTTTTATCTCCATTCTTTGCCTTCTCATTTCTCTTAGGAAAAGCCCACACATTTTCAATTTCTTTTAAGCCCCTTAATAGTGTGTATACTTCTCCAATTTCATCTCCTATCGCACTCCCTCTCTGATTGTCTGCAGTCACTCTGTTCTCCTTTCTGATCCCTTGGCACGTGAAGCCCTTTCATACCTCAGAGCCTCTGCACTTACTACCCTGTCTGTGTGGAATGCTCCTTCCTCAGCTCATGCCATGGTTGGCTCTTACTCACCATGCTCTTGGCACAAATATTGTTTCCTGAGAAATTCCTTTACTGAAGACCACAAAGCTGACCTCTCCCACTACTCTCTATTACATCTTGTATTTTACTTTTCTTATAACCCTTATAAAAATTAGAAAATGCGTTACTAAGACATTATTTGTCTCATTGTCAGTATTTGTGATCAAGACAGGTGGACACCTGTGTACGGTGGACACCTGTGTAGACACAGAATGCTTGAAACATCATAGTGTCAGTTAAGTATCTGCTGAATCCTGAGTCATGGAACGACTTACAGCTAATCTGGGGAAATCCAGACACATGAAAACGTCAATATTAGTTCAAGAAAAACATCAGATAATATTACAGAATTGAGCCTAATTAAATTCTATGTACGATGTGTAGACAGGAAGCTCTATAAACA
Organism: Vicugna pacos; assembly: GCF_048564905.1. Taxonomy (NCBI): domain Eukaryota; kingdom Metazoa; phylum Chordata; class Mammalia; order Artiodactyla; family Camelidae; genus Vicugna; species Vicugna pacos. Next base: position 9,082,153 of record NC_132993.1, on the reverse strand, counting down.
TGAAAAAGATAGAAAATAAATGTAAGAGGAAAGGAAATACAGATATTAAGGAGGAGATGAAAAGAACTGTTTTATAGGAGGGAAAGCAAGAGTATGAAGATACAGATTAAGTAAAAACAGTTTGTCTTGATACACAGTTCAGAGATGAAAGGGCTGCAGAGTTAAGATTGGGTTATATTTCTTACAGATTTGAATACTAGACTGAGAAATTGGACTTTTTATGAAGTAAGGAATCTGAAATATTGGGGCAAAGAAGCAGCAGTCGATATGACATTTTAAAAGTTATAATTTAATGAAGGGGTCAACTATGACTGAAAAAAGGAAGAGATGATGTTCAAGGAATGATGTTCTAGAAAACTATCATACTTGTCCACACAAGAGTTGATGAGATATATGGTGGTGGCTATGGAAAGTGAAAAAGAGAGGGAAGGAATGTGTATAGAAGACACATTATTATTTAGAATTCTTCTGAATTAGAAATCTGTCATTTCTCACTCATTTATTTATTCAATTATTTTTTCATATCAGTACTGACTCCTGACATTTATTTTATCTTTTGGATATAATCCAATACTATATTTTGTTGCTCAAACTATTCCAGCTTTGGTAATTGGGAGCTCTTTCAGTTGGTTGCTATGTCCCTTTGACATACCTCCCTTATTGTGTGTGTGTGTCTGTCTGTCTGTCTGTCTCTCTGTCTATGTACACGGGCATTTGCTTCCATTATGGTACTACAAGATGCCCCAGGAGCATCTTGTGTATTTCTTGCCACTGTTGTGGAATCAGATATTTCTCCTTGGAGAATGGTATTAGAAACCAAGATCTGAGTGCTAGTTGTGCTCATTGCTAGGAGGGTGGTGTTGCTTTTTGGTCCCCTCAACTGAGAGATCAAAGATACATGTGTGTGTACACAACTGCCTTTTCAGGAACTGAAATATTATCTACATATTAATTACAGTAGTTAATGTATACTTATATGAAAAGTTGTTTATTGTTTTTCTATAAGGGTATATAACATCTGTAGCTTCGTTATTCTGAATCCCAGTGATGGGAAAGATACTTTATATCTTCCAAAAACAATTCTTCAAATTTCTTGTTTAGAAGAAAGAATTTCTTCCTCAAGTGTCATCTTTATGAGTGCTTGGTTACTGATTGATTGCCCGGTAAAGGTATTGAAGGTACAGCTGGGGTCACTAGTACTGGGATAACAGTCACCAATTCTCTGATTTGAAAATCACATGTTCTTTTGATTAAAACCTTAAAAAAGTCTGCTTAAGTAAGTAAACCCATACCATACCATGCTATATTTATATAGTTACTTTTATAGACAAGTCACAGAAGAATTTCAGAAAATGTCTAGAATACAAATATATGCATATATGTTTTAAATAATGTTGAATAGTTTAAAATTACAATATAAGGAAAACTACTTGGCAAATTATGAGATATGTGGAACATATGTGCTTGTCTATAATAACAGCACTATAGACATGAAAATATTCTAGCCCAAATATTAGTTTATTTTTTCTCTGAAGTATGTCTAAAATGTCTATGGATTCTTCAATAGAGGTCTGGACTAAAGTTAATTTTCCTATTTTTTACTCAACTTTATAATTATGGTATGTGCAAGATTTTTTATTTTTGCTCATGCGCAGTATTGATAAACTTAGGAATATTAAATTGCATAATTCAATTTTTGCCCCTATTAAATAGCCCCAGCATGTCATCTTGCTTGAGTTAAAATGTCTATTTTTGTGATTATGAAATATTTTAGGTACACAACAATATATAGAGAATAGTATGAATAAATTTGCTGTCAACACAGAGTTTCAGAAGAGGAGTCATTACTGATATGACACCTCTCATTCTTCCTTATTCTGTGAGCTTTCTCTCCAGATAGAACCATTACCAGAAATTAGTGTTTATCACTCTTTTGCATGCTCTTATATTATTAGGGTATGTGTGTGGATCCATTAACACTTTATAGTGAAGTGTGGTATCTCTTTTTACTTTTATTTATTAACATGTAGTCAATTTACAATGTTATGTTAATTTCATAATGATTCATTTATACATATATAAGTGTATTCCCTCTCATATTCTTTTTCATTATAGGCCATTACAAATATTGAATATAGTTCCCTGTGCTATACAGTAGGACCTTGTTGTTTATCCATTTTATATATAGTAGTTAATATCTATAGGTCCCAAACTCCTAACTTATCCCTCCACGCCCTGTTTCCCCACTGGTAACCATAAGTTTGTTTGTTTTCTATGTCTGTGAGTCTGTCTCTGTTTTGTAAATAAGTTCATTTGTGTCCTTTTTCAAATAGATTCAATAGATTCCAGATATAAGTGATATCATATGGTATTTTTCTTTCTCTTTCTGGCTTACTTCATTTAGTATAATGATCTCCAGGTCCATCCATTTTACTGCAAATGGCATTATTTTATTCTTTTTTATAGCTGAGTAATATTCCATAGTATGTATATACCACAACTTCTTTATCTAGTCATCTGTTGATGGCTGTAAGAAATATGTGACATCACCCTGTATATGTTGTTCAGCAACTTAATGTTTTTGTGTGTGTGTGTGTGTGCTGAACTACATTTTTGTCCATGTCTTTTCACCTAACTGTACATTAGGGGTGAGTAAACTATGTAGCCCGCAGGCCAAATCTGTTTTTGTAAATAACGTTGTGCTGGAATATTAGCCATGGAACATCGCCTGGTTTATATATGGACTGTGCTGTTTTTGTGTTACAATGGCAGGGTTGGGTCATTGTGACAGTAACTCTGTGGACTGCACAGCCAAAAATATGTGCTGTCTTTCTGGTCTTTTACAGCAAAAGTTTGCTGATTCCTGCCCTAGACCATTCAGCTTGTTTGCTACATGATATTCTAGGGTATGAACATAATTAATTATGAACTTTAGTTTTCTTCCTCTTACTAGGTAATTAAACTTTTCCCAATGTGAATGTTTCCAGTGTCTTTGGTTTTCCCTCCAGCTCCTGACTTTCTTTTATAGGTTGTCTAGTTTGATGATTCCAATCTTATATGGGATGGGGAATTATATAAGTAGGTTTATCAATGCTGAGTGTAAAAGATGAGTAAGAGAATATTGAATGAGAATTCTGGAAATCCCTCTAAATATTCCATGTGTTAGTTTAGGGCATGTATCACAGCATGGAATTCTTATTTTTCTCCTTATTTCCATTGCTCAGATAGATTCCTGATCATTAAGGCTTCTTTTGGAGCAGTGAGGTGTTCCTGTATTTGTATGCAACCAAATATGGTGGAGGCTGTGGAAAATGTGAAACAGAAGAAATACGGGTTGATCCCTCAGCACAGAATGCATTGCTCTTGGCACAATCTCAACCCTGGGATAGGAAAAATACAAAGGTGTGACCTTCAAAAGAAACCAGGGAAATACTTATGAAGATAGATGCCCAATAAAAACACTTCCTGAAGTGAATTACTGATTGATGATGGAATTGAAAAGAGAGAAGTTAATGCTGAAAAAAACCTTCAGCTGTTCTTTTAAGGGATCAAGGGAATGAAATACACCTGCCTGCTGGTAAACATGCAGAACAAGACATGTCCATCTATCACTTAGTGTTCTGAGAGGCAACAACGCTATTCTGATTTCAGAATCTTGAATTTCCTTAATGAGTTCTCTGCTAGAATATCACAAGCCATTCTATTAAATCAGTTTAGGAGATGTAAGCAGGATTTGTATTAAAATGATCATATATCTATCATTTTTGGAGGGGAAAAAAAAACCAATCCTGGCTAAGGGAGAATGTATCTAACATCCCCACACCTGAATTTATCCTATTTTTCAACTTTCTCCTAATATAAGTGTTTCCTAATGTAGGCTGAAGCCATCCATTTAAGCATGACTTATTCACGCTCAAAAAATGATCGATTTAGACAGCCAATGAAATGCTGAACTCCCTACTCCTATAGCTTGACATCCTTGCACTATAGATGCTGGTGGTTTAAAGCAGCAAGATTGAGTATATGGGGAATCAGCCAGATGCCAAGACAGATCAGTGACAGCCACGTTGATTTTAAATGCAGTTGTCACCATAAAAGTGACTGGGTAAAAATGGTATTACGGGAGTTTGTCTATCCCTCACAGTGACTTCTTTAGGATTTGTTGTTTTCAAGCCACAAGAGCATGTGGTTTTCTTACCAAGGAGTTGGCAAAAGTTAGGCTAGTATCAGTAAACTGACATCTATTTTAAATATTATCACCAGACAGAAAGATTTAGTAAATAATTAAGCACAAATGAGGACGTTAGAAAAGGATGAAACTGATTTTTCCAAACCTGCCCTCCTAAGGTGTCATTTCTAGGGATCATAAATGTTTTTCCAGTTTTAGACAAAGTGAGAAAAACCTGACCTATTCACCAAATCCTAAGGTGTAGATGAAATGGTGTTCTCTGTATAAGGTAAAGTTAACCTTTGGGGGCAAGAATTTTAATTGTAGTAATCAATCTATAGGCAACATTTACCTCCTGAAAAGAAATTTCAAAAAGATTTTGGCTTTGCTTCCTTTGGACTTCCATATGGAAGTTTATACACCAGCCTGCCTGCCTGCCTGCCTGCCTTCCTTCCTTCCTTCCTTCATTCCTTCCTTCCTTCATTCCTTCCTTCATTCCTTCCTTCCTCCCTCCCTTCCATCCTTCCTTCCTTCCTTCCCATTTCCTTCCTTTCACATTGATTCCAATATTCATTGGAGTACCAATGAATAGCTACTAGGCCTTAGGAGAGCTGATAGGCATACACAGTAGGGGGTTATATATACCCAGCACCTGTTATGACCAGCTTATTCCATCTTATCAGTGGCCAAATATCCTATCAGCACGAATACCAGACCAACGATGTCCTTAACATACACAATTTCTGCCCTCACAGAGTTTGTGCCTTGTGATTTCCCCAGGACTTTCCATTTAAATAAGTAGTCCAGGAGATTATTTTGGAGACAGTAAACAGTTCCTGAATAATAATTTAAAAGCCAATTGAGAAGCTAAACAGCACAGGCTTTTCATCCTGTCTGTCTGAATTCTATCAGGATATATTTTATGTCTTCAAAAGTGGGCGCTAAACTGTTATTCTGAGTATCACAAATTCTTTAGACAATAAGGATACCAGGAAATGCCAGGTGTGATTTCTGTTTTACAGGCTATAGAGATATTTGGGAGAAGAGGACATAAACGGGTAAATAAAAATATGACAACCTGCTAGTAAGAATGTTTCTTACCCAAAAAGATACAGCATTTGGGAAGTTTGGTTATAATTAAAAGTAAGTATAATTTTAGTTATAGTTTGAAGCCCCGATTTATTTATCTGAAAGATATGTTTAATAGTATTACAAATTTTCATATAGATTTTGGATTTTAAATAAGATAATCCATGAAAAATACTTATCATAGTGCCTGTCCAATTATTACTCAATGAAAGAGATATCTTACTAGCCTATTACTACCACCACCACTACTATTACTACCCATCAAAGTAATTACAATATAGCTTCAAACAAGAGGTTATAATACAGAACTGAGGAATCCAAGAACAACCCACAAGTCCGTTTTCCACTTTTAGGTGCTGGTTGATTGTTCTCCATCCTAAGTCAAGCAGGAAGTTCTTGTTTCTATAAGATATTAAGTTATACCAGAAATACTGTAATTTTTATAATCTTGACTAATGGCTTAATGAAATTAACAGAAGGAATTTTATCCCATAGCACACAAAGTTTAACTAAAAATTTCCATATATATTTTTTAATTTCCCAGCCTCCCTACTTTTTACTCCATCACCAGTGATTCTTCCTCTTCTGACTCTGCACAGTGTCCATATTTGGGTTTCCCTCTCCACTCCAATGCAGAACAATCTTGCTCTGGACCCAAACTTGAATATCACACATCTGCATTTTCTCTCCAGCAAGCAACCTTACAATCAGCATGACATCTCGGCTTGGAAGGAACTTCTTTTGCTGTTGACTGTGGTTTATTGAAGCATTACATCCAAATATAAATGCTGATATCTTTTCTTCATGATAATTTCTAAGCCAAGAGGATATACAATTTTCTCCACATCACTTAACCAAATGGGAGAAATTTGAAGAGGAGTTCATCAGTGGTGGTGAATGCCATGTAGAAATTATCGAACTGAGAGAATATCATTGAATCTGATCATTAGATAGCTGATCTTTGATGAAGTAATTTCAGCAGCATCTTGGAGGCTAAAAAATCAGATTGTGATATTCCTTCATCAAAAAAATGTCTTCACTGCTTCCAAATCTTTGTGATTATGTTGTAATTTCACAGCCAAAAAAGAAAATGTTTAAGGAATGAACAGATGGTACTTAAATGGAGACAGGAGCCAAAATTATTTTTTCAACAAGTTTTCTAGTGAAAAAAATATGGTGGACCAAAGATTGCATAGTATCAAGGAATAGCTTTTTAAAGAAAAAATGGAAATGATGAGTTTGGAGATGAGAAAGTGATAAAATGAAAAGCAAAAGTGAATAAACTTCGGAAAGTATTTTTTATATTGAGATAGAAGGGGAAAACATAGGAAAGTATAACTATGTTGAGAAATTTTGGAGATGGTACATATAGTGGAGTGATGGAGAAGTATAAAGGTGGCCAGAGAGTGGAGATGGATTGTCATCAAGTTTTCTACTTTTTTCAGACCTTAGAGTGAGTGGGGAAGCTTTTGGAAAATCTAGGATGAAGAACAAAAGCTAGCATGAAGGAAGCTCTCCTGGGTGCTCTTGGTGGTGCATCCAGGTCCCCTTTACTGGGTGTGTGCCCGACCCCAGCGGCTGTGAATATTGGCTGCTAAATATTCACAGCTGCACCCTTCCCTAGAATGTGACCACCCCCTTCTCTGCAGACCACAGTCAGGCATTGGCACAGAGGTACAAAGAGACCAGCTGCCTTGATTCAAGGGAGAATCAGCTCCGGGGGTGCAGTTCATGATCCAGGACTTTGCCGTGGAGCAGAGTAGCCTCCGGGTGAAACCCATTCTTACTTAGATTTTCTATCCTATCCTCTCCTGCTTCCTCATAACTCCACTCCTGAGGATATTAAATTGAACAAATCACTGGCGCAAGAATCTCTGTCTCAGTCTCAGCTTCAGGGGACAGGAAAGGTGGTTTGATTGAAGTTAGGCAGAGCGAATCTGTGGTGGAGGCTAACCTGTCAGGGTGTTGCCGTGGTGGCTGGATTTTTGTATGTTTTATCTTACTTTTCTAAGCTGTTCTCGGCAGTCAGAAATGGGAGCAGTGAAGGAAGCTGGTAGGTTGACAGAGTAAAATGAATCATTGGTTGTCCTTGAGAGGGTAAGTGTGAAGTAGCTGACCACGATGTCTAAGCAGGAAGAGAATATGTAAGGTCTGAAAGTGAAGCTCTCAGGTGAAGTGGCTAACTGGAGAAGACAGACCCTCTGTCCCACATCGATTATGTCGCTCTTTGCCTTTGCCCATATATTCTCTGCAGTTCTTCAAGACTCTTTGACCCTGAACCTCCAATAATCCTGTGTGCCCATGGAGAAGCCAGGTCATGACCTCAGATGTCTTCAGCAAGTGTATAGACCATTCTTTACCCCAGGAAAGATGAAGTTATGTGTATGTTGCCTAACGTGAATATATTTGAAAACATCTGGCAGTTAACTGGACCAGTTAACAGAGCACAAGAAAACATTAGCATCAATTCTCGCTCTTACTCTTTTCTCTTACTTATTATGCTAAAGGTGTAGTGATTGGACTAATAATCCTTCCATTGGGTTGAGTTTCTCAGATATCTGGATGAGTTCCATCCAAAGCATGTGTAGTCTTTTAAAGAATAATATCCTCACCACTTTCTCGCCTCTCAAGTCAGAACTGTTTGGCGAGGGGAAAAAAGGATCTGACTTGCCTGGGTATTAATGGTATGTCTAATTTTTTTCTTTTTGGACAAAATGAGATCCATATCCTCATATCTCAATATCTATACAAAGATCATTTCCCTCTATTAAGAACACTTATGCATAAGATTATACACTGTGGCATGGGAGTTGTGAAAGCATATTAGAACAGGAATCTGGATGACAAGTTTTTAATCTCAGTTTTGTCTTCAATTAGCTGCAAAGTTAAGCAGTTCCCCTAATGTCCAAAGTCTTAGTTTGGCTACTTGACCAATTGATAAATGTTGGTCCTGTCTAGAATTTATCTTTAACTTAATGAGTATCTATGAAATGCTTATTCGGTGTGAGCACTTGAGGAATAGTGAGAGTATGGCACTTGGGATTTAGGCTGTCAAGAAGCTCGGTTCCGAAAGATGCTAGACAAGCAGGAGGTCAGTCAAACGAAGGACTTCGTTTTTAGAAGGGACCTGTGAAAGGACTGTGACAGTTACAAGGACGTCATCCGAACTGTTGAGTATTACCTCTCAATCTGCTATACTTACTGCCAATGAAATAGAGAAGATATTTACTTTCCATTGAACTATGTTTACCTTGTGATTTTTGATGATTTACATAAAAAATTACAAGAGTCTATCGTAAAACACCATTGTTGTCTTTTTTATGCATTTCTGAAGGAGCACATTTTACTCACTGCATGCAGGAAAGACTAATTTTTACGCAAGAGCTGGGTTGTATGTGGTAGAATTTTTTACAAATTGGAACTCTGTTGCTAAAATGTATTTTAAACAGAAATGGTATAAAAAATTAAACACTGGAGACAAAAAGAGAAGTGATGCAGAAAGTTTTCTTTGACGTGTGCTTACACTTAGGAATTACGAAAACTGCTTCAGAGCTAGTGAGATGAGACAAATTTGTGTCCTTCAACCTATGTGGTTGAATGAATGTCAATATTTTATGATATTTTAAGAAAATTTCAGAAAGGCTTAACTTATTTAAAGGATCACAAAAGAACTTTTGCCTTTTTGCATCTTGAAAACGATGTGGTTTTGGCGAGAATAAGAAGTTAAGTTCATTCAAAGTATACCAGCTAGAGTGAGGCAAAGAGATGGAAGAAAACGTTGCTGTCCTTGGGCTGTGTGAGAGCCAACCAGGGAAGTCAGAGTGTCAGATAACAAGTGCTGCATCCTGTACAAACCCCCAGTCCTCCAGAAGCACAGGAAGAGGCCTTCACGGGTCTAGACTCATCAGGAAGAGTCTAGAATTTTAGGAAACAAGTTCTGCATCTAGGGTTGTTAAAGAATATGATTTGAGTGGATAAAACAGAAAATAATGAATGATATATATGCTGATATCAGGATTGCAAATAGTGGTATGTGAGCAAAGAGAGGCTTAAAATCCTTAAAGGTTAGGATTTAACTGAGTTGACAGTAGCTCCCATTGTGTAACCCTTAATGTGTGCTATGAATAGTGTTATTCTCTTTTTTTTAAAGCACTTTTTTTTAATTGATTTATAATCATTTTACAATGTTGTGTCAAATTCCAGTGTTCAGCACAATTTTTCAGTCATTCATGGACATATACACACTCATTGTCACATTTTTTCTCTGTGATTTATCATAACATTTTGTGTATATTTCCCTGTGCTATACAGTGTAATCTTGTTTATCTGTTCTACAATTTTGAAATCCCAGTCTATCCCTTCCCACCCTCTACCCCCCTGGTAACCACAAGTCTGTATTCTCTGTCCATGAGTCTATTTCTGTCCTGTATTTATGCTTTGTTTTTGTTTGTTTGTTTTTGTTTTCGTTTTTTAGATTCCACATATGAGCGATCTCATATGGTATTTTTCTTTCTCTTTCTGGCTTACTTCACTTAGAATGACATTCTCTAGGAGCATCCATGTTGCTGCAAATGGCATTATGTTGTTGGTTTTTATGGCTGAGTAGTTTTCCATTGTATAAGTATACCACCTCTTCTTTAGCCAGTCACCTGTTGATGGACATTTAGGCTGTTTCCATGTTTTGGCTATTGTAAATAGTGCTGCTATGAACATTGGGGTGCAGGTGTCATCCTGAAGTAGATTTCCTTCTGGATACAAGCCCAGGAGTGGGATTCCTGGGTCATATGGTAAGTCTATTCCTAGTCTTTTGAGGAATCTCCACACTGTTTTCCATAGTGGCTGCACCAAACTGCATTCCCACCAGCAGTGTAGGAGGGTTCCCCTTTCTCCACAGCCTCTCCAGCATTTGTCATTTGTGGATTTTTGAATGACAGCCATTCTGACTGGTGTGAGGTGATACCTCATTGTAGTTTTGATTTGCATTTCTCTGATAATTAGTGATATTGAGCATTTTTTCATGTGCTTTTTGATCATTTGTATGTCTTCCTTAGAGAATTGCTTGTTTAGGTCTTATGCCCATTTTTGGATTGGGTTGTTAATTTTTTTCTTATTGAGTCGTATGAACTGCTTATATATTCTGGAGATCAAGCCTTTTTCGGTTTCACTTGCAAAAATTTTCTCCCATTCTGTAGGTTTTCTTCTTGTTTTACTTCTGGTTTCCTTTGCTGTGCAGAAGCTTGTAAGTTTCATTACATCCCATTTGTTTATTCTTGCTTTTATTTCTTCTAGGAGAAAATTTTTGAGATGTATGTCAGATAATGTTTTGCCTATGTTTTCCTCTAGGAGTTTTATTGTATCTTGTCTTATGTTTAAGTCTTTAATCCATTTTGAGTTGATTTTTGTATATGGTGTAAGGGTGTGTTCTAGCTTCATTGTTTTACATGCTGCTGTCCAGTTTTCCCAACACCATTTGCTGAAGAGACTGTCTTTATTCCATTGTATATTCTTGCCTCCTTTGTCGAAGATGAGTTGACCAAAAGTTTATGGGTTCATTTCTGGGCTCTCTATTCTGTTCCATTGGTCTATATGTCTGTTTTGGTACCAATACCATACTGTCTTGATGACTGTAGCTCTATAGTATTGTCTGAAGTCTGGGAGAGTTATTCCTCCAGCCTCTTTCTTTCTCTTCAGTAACGCTTTGGCAATTCTAGGTCTTTGATGGTTCCATATAAATTTTATTATGATTTGTTCTAGTTCTGTGAAATATGTCCTGGGTAATTGGATAGGAATTGCATTAAATCTGTAGATTGCCTTGGGCAGTGTGATCATTTTAACAATATTGATCCTTCCAATCCAGGAGCATGGAATATCTTTCCATTTTTTAAAGTCTTCTTTAATTTCCTTCATCAATGGTTTATAGTTTTCTGTGTATAATTCTTTCGCCTCCTTGGTTAGATTTATTCCCAGATGTTTTATTACTTTGGGTGCTATTTTAAAGGGAATTGTTCCTTTACTTTCTTTTTCTGTTGATTTATCATTAGTGTAAAGAAATGCAACTGATTTTTGAACATTAATTTTGTAACCTGCTACCTTGGTGAATTCTTCAATCAGCTCTAGTAGCTTTTGTGTGGATCTTTTAGGGTTTTCTATATATAGTAACATGTCATCAGCATATAATGACACTTTTACCTCTTCTTTTCCAATTTGGATCCCTTTTATTTCTTTCTCTTGCCTGACTGCTGTGGCTAGGACTTCCAGGACTATGTTGAATAGGAGGGGTGATAGTGGGCATCCTTGTCTTGTCCCAGATTTTAGTGGGAAGCTTTTGAGTTTTTCACTGTTGAGTAGTATGCTGGCTGTAGGTATGTCATATATAGCTTTTATTATGTTGAGATATGTTCCCTCTATACCCACTTTGGCGAGAGTTTTTATCATAAATGGATGTTGAATTTTATCAAATGCTTTTTCTGCATTGATTGAGATGATCATGTGGTTTTTGTCTTTTCTCTTGTTGATGTGATGTATTACATTGATTGATTTGCGTATGTTGAACCAGCCTTGTGTCCCTGGGATGAACCCCACTTGGTCATGATGTATAATCTTTTTCATGTGTTGTTGGATTCTATTTGCTAAAATTTTGGTGAGGATTTTGGCGTCTATGTTCATCAGTGATATTGGCCTATAATTCTCTTTTTTTGTAATGTCTTTGCCTGGTTTTGGTATCAGGGTGATGGTGGCTTCATAGAATGAGTTTGGGAGTATTCCCTCCTTTTCAATCTTCTGGAAGAGTTTGAGAAGGACTGGTATGAGTTCTTCTTTATATGTTTGGTAGAATTCCCCGGTGAAGCCATCCGGTCCTGGACTTTTATTTGTAGGGAGGTTTTTAATTGCTATTTCTATTTCATTTCTAGTGATCGGATTGTTCAAGTGTTCAGTTTCTTCTTGATTCAGTCTTGGTGGACAGTATGTTTCCAGAAACTTGTCCATCTCCTCTAGTTTATCCAGTTTGGTTCCATATAGTTTTTCATAATATTCTCGTATGATATTTTGTATTTCTATTTTGTTTGTTGTAATTTCTCCATTTTCCCTTCTTATTTTGCTAATTTGTGCTCTCTCTTTATTCTTCTTTGTGAGTTTGGGGAAAGAGTTTGGCCAGAGGTTTGTCGATTTTATTTACTTTTTCAAAAAACCAGCTTTTTGTTTGGTTGATTTTTTTCTATGGTCTTGTTAATCTCTATTGTATTTAATTCCTCTCTGATCTTTATTATTTCCTTCCTTCTGCTGCTTTTTGGGGCTTTTTGTTCTTCTTTTTGTAATTCATTCAGGTGGTGGGTTAACTTGTTTATTTGAGATTGTTCTTCTATTTTGAGGAAGGCCTGTATCACTATAAACTTCCCTCTTAGCACTGCCTTTGCTGTGTCCCATAGGTTTTGAGTGGTTGTGCTTTCATTATCATTTGTCTTAAGGTATTTTCTAATTTCAGCTTTGATTTCCTCATTGATCCATTGTTTTTTCAATAACATATTGTTTAATCTCTATGCTTTCCTTTTTTTCTCCTTTGTTTCTCTGTGTTGATTTCCAATTTCATGGCATTTCGGTCAGTAAAGATGCTTGAGATAATTTCTATCTTCTTAAAATTGTTGAGGTTTCTTTTGTGCCCAAGTACATGATCGATCCTGGAAAATGTTCCCTGTGCACTTGAAAAGAATGTATATGCTATTCTTTGGGGGTGTAATGCTCTGAAAATATCCACCAAATCTAGTTTTTCTATTGTAGTATTTAATTTCTCTGTTGCCTTGTTTATTTTCTGTCTGGAAGATCTGTCTAGTGATGTTAATGCAGTGTTAAAATCTCCAACTATGATTGTATTCCCATCAATCTCTCCCTTTATCTCTGTTAGTAATTCTTGTATGTACTTAGGTGCTCCTATATTGGGTGCATATATATTAACGAGTGTAATATCTTCATCTTGTATCACTCCTTTAATCATTATAAAATGTCCTTCTTTATCTTTCTTTATGGCCTTTGTTTTAAAGTCTATTTTGTCTGAAATCAGTACTGCAACACCTGCTTTTTTGGCTTTTCCATTTGCATGGAATATCCTTTTCCATCCTTTCACTCTCAATCTATATGTGTCCTTCTCCCTAAAGTGGGTCTCTTGTATGCAGCATATTGAAGGTCCTTGCTTTACTATCCATTCTGCCACTCTATGTCTTTTGACTGGAGCATTTAGTCCATTAACATTTACAGTAATTGATGATAGATGTGTTTATTGCCATTTTGAACTTATCTTTGCAGTTGAATTGGTATATCCTCTTTGTTCCTTTCTTCTTCCTTTTGTGGTTTGGTAATTTTGCTTTGTATTATCATGGATTTTATTTAATTTTTGTGACTCCCTTGTAAATTTTTGACTTGTGGTTACCCTTTTTTGTAAATCTATTAACCCATTACTATAACTGTTTTTATTAAACTGATAGTAACATGATCTCAAACCCATCCTACTGTTAAAAAAATTTAAAAAAAAGAAAGAAAAAAATATTCTATATTTCCCTGCCTCCCTCTCCCACTCTCAGTGATTTGTATGTTTTCTTTATTTGTAATTCATGAGTTATCACCTTTCCAGTTGCGAGTTTCTCATTTCTGTAGCATCCTGCTGCTTTTCTATTTAGAATAGCCCTTTCAATATTTTAGCATGGGTTTAGTGTTGCTAAACTCCTGCAGCTTTTTTTTGTCTGTGAAACTCTTTATTTCTCCTTCTACCCTAAAGGATAGCCTTGCTGGATAAAGTATCCTAGGCTGCATCTTTTTTTCATTCAGGGCTTTGAATATATCTTGCCACTCCCTTCTGGCCTGTAGTGTTTGTGTAGAGAAATCAGCTGAGAGCCTTATGGGGGTTCCCTTGTAATTCACTCTTTGCTTTTCTCTTGCTGCCTTTAGAATCATTTCTTTATCCTTGACTCTGGACATCTTGATTATGATATGTCTTGGTGTGGGTCTATGTGGATTCTTCCTGTTTGGGACCCTCTGAGCTTCCTGTACTTGGATATCTGATTCCTTCTTTAAGTTTAGGAAGTTTTCAGTCATGATTTCTTCAAAAACCTTTTCAATCCCCTTTTATCCTTCTTCCCCTTCTGGGACCTCTATTATGCGAAGATTGGGATGATTTATATTATCCCATAGGTCCCTTATGCTATTTTCATTATTTTTATTTGCTTATCTTGTAGTTCTTCTGAATGGGTGCTTTCTATTGCCCTATCTTCTAGATCACTAATTCGTTCCTATGCATTATCTAGTCGGCTTTGCACAGCTATTAGATCATTCCTCATCTCTGTCAATGAGTTTACCTGTTTTACTAGGCTCTTCTTTATAGCTTCAATTTCATTTTTGACATATTTTATATCTCTAAACACTGTTTTAATTCCTTCAGCAATTTGATCACTCCTTTTTTGAAATCTTGATCTAGTAGGCTATCGATGTCTATTTCATTGATCTTTCTTTCAGGGGATTTCTCTTGTTCTTTTAATTGGGAAAGGTTTCTCTGCTTCTTCATCTTGCTCATACCTCTCTGGCACTGTGGTTTATGGAGTATCAGTTGTCTATTTTGGATCTTAAGGATTTTATCTATCTAATGCCTATTTAGGAGTAGAACTTAGGAAAAAAAAAAGAAAAATAAGAGAGAGAAAGAATTTTAAAAGAAGGGAGAAAGAGGGTTTGAAAGCAGTGTATAATGAAGAACAGAAAAGCGAGTTGAAGCAGAGTATTAATCGGGTTGAGACGTCGTTTTAAAACCTTTAAAAAAAAGGGGGTGGGGAGATGAATAGATGTATTTGAAACCTGTGTCTAATCAATAACAGGACATCAAAACCCAAGAGAAATAGAAATGAATTAAGAAGTAAAAATTAAGAGAGTAATAGAAAATAGAACAGGTAAAAACAGATTAAAAAAAAAACAAAAAAAAGGGGGGGGTTGTCGGTGTTCTCCTGGAGTGTGTGTGCTTTTAATGTGATGTCCTTCTGTCTTCGTCCTGTTTTGGAAGCTCAGCTTGTTTTCAGAGGCCCTCCGTTGGCGCCGTCTTCTGTGCTGCTCCCAGCACCTGTCGGCAAGCAGATCGCACCTCCTCCCAACACGGGGTCAGGTGCAGCTCTCCTCTGCTGCGGGCGGGCGGGCGGGTCACTGCCCCTCCGGATGCTGCAGTCAGATGTTGCAGACTGGCCAGGTAGGCGGGCGGGTCGTGTCCCCTCCCAGCACCTCGGTCAGGGGCTGTGTTCCTGCCCGACAGGCGGGGGGCCGCTTCCTCTGCCTGCGCCGCCGGTAGCTCCGCTGCTCTGTGCGTCTGCGCGCTCCGCCCTGGTCGGCGCTACGTGGGTGGGCTCGGGTAGACCGAGGGACAGCCTTGTCCCTGCTCCGAGCTAAAACCCAGCTCCTTGTTTGTCTTTGTGGAGCAAGTTGTCTGAGGGACCAGGATGGAAGGATCCTATCTGCCCCGGGCTGTAGGCCCCTCTCAGTCTGGCCCTTGAGGCTGCTAAGCCCTTCCGTGTGGATGCAGGTTTCGCCCCCGCCCCCTCCTGGGTGCTCAGCGCTGGAGGATATGGTGGCTCTGCTTGGGCCCCGCCTCTCTTCCCCCAAAAAGTTTCCGGGGGTTTTCAGAGATGGGGGTGTGCACCCTTCCCCCGAGAGGACATCAACCTTGCTGTTTTATGGAGGGCCCAGGTTGTTCTGTCCTGTGCGCCCACAGCCCCGGCTCCCAGCCCCTTGCAGTCCCCCGGGGCTGCCTCAGTGCAGCCGCCCCCGCCCTCTGCCCGGCTTGTGCAGCCTGGCCCCGCCCGCCGCTGCAGGCCCGCGTCTCAGGCTGGGTGTCGGGGGGACGCTCTGTGCCCGTTTAACTTAGTTCTGTCCGACAAGGGCTGCTCTGTACAGATCCGAGCCTCGGAGGCTCCCCCTGCATCCCGCTGGCCTCTCAGTTGGAGAGGGGAGACCCGGCCAGCGAGCGCCAGTCCTCCTTTGCCGCTCCCTCCCCGCAGGACCCGTCCCGCGCTGCTTTGCCTTTTGTTCTTTCTTTTTTCCTTTTCTCCTACCAGATTTTTGGCGTCTTTATCTTTTGAAGAGGGCGATGTTCTGTCGGAGTTCCGCAGGTGCTCTGGTTGGCTGAGTGAGTCTGTAGATGTGGATCTTGGTGTATTTGTGGGAGAGGGTGACTTACGAGCGTCCTTCTACTCCGCCATCTTCCGGAAGTCCCCGTGTTATTCTCTTATCTACTTTAATCTCATAGGAGACATTATTATTCCCACTTTTCTGATTGAGAAGCAGAGGCTCAGTAAGTGTTTCCATTGCTTTAGGTCTCACAGCTAAGAAATGATGAAGCCAGGCTTTGATTCTAAGTATGTCTGAGGCAGGGGAGAGTAGAGCTCACCCGTAGATTGTGTGCTTAGCGTGCATGAGGTCCTGGGCTCAGTCCCCAGTACCTCCATCAGAAATAAATAAATAAACCTAATTATCACGCCCCCCCCCAAATGTGAACTAAACTTCAAAAAAAAACCCGTACATATACATATTAAAAACAAAGAAAGTAAAAAAAAAAAAAGTCTGGCTCCATTCCTATTTATTGTTCATTCTATGGCTTCTTTCTGAAGATTCTTAATCGGAGTAGAGCTATGATATATTGATAGTAAGAAAAATTCCTCTTTTAGTGCTGTGGATGGTGAATTAGAGGAGGGAAGACAGACTAAATGATATTCTGTAGAATACTTTGGCTGTAATTCCGATATTTCCATTTAATTCTTTGTATTGTTTCCATCTCTCTGCTGAAATTACCTATCTAATCTTGCATATAGTCTACCTTTTCCATTAAAGGCTTTACCATATTAGTCATAATTATTTTAAATTCCCTGTCTCATAATTATGACTCTGTGTCATATCAGAGTGTTGTTCTGATGATGGTTTTATTCCTTCAGACTGTATTGTCTTGTCTCCTTTGCATACCTTGGAATTTTTTTCTTGACATGTATGGAGAAGTAGGTACCAAGGTAAATAGGCCTTCAGTGTGGGAATTTATACTAATCAAGTCAAAAGTTTTGCTATGTTTGAAGTACATTGCTATTGTGAGCACCAGAAGCTGCAATTTTTTTCTGACAAATTTCTCCCCCTTTGGCTTTTGACCTTCCCTTGGTGTAGCTCTGCCAGCTGTACTGGAGGCTTGTTAACATGGTGGCCAGGGGTTCTGATTAAATCTCCATCTCTGGCGTGCATGCACACAGGGCTTGTGTCTTAGGGCCATGACTTTCACAAGAATATCTGTCTTCCTCCAGGATAGATGTTCTCCTCTCTGCCCACCAGAACAGGCATCCTCCAGTGCTCTCAGTTTATCCTTGAGATGTTCCCCATGGAGACGGAGGCTTTTTTAGTTCCCCCTAAGTGAAACAGGAGATGGGTGCTGAGCAGAGCACCCTTCCTCTGGATGGGATGGGAGTTTACCCGGGCCCTCAGGTGATAGCCCTTCCCCTGCAGATTGAGCCTTTTGCTAAATAAGAGAGAAGGGTCTGGATCTGGATGGGTTTTACAGTGGCTGTTTTTCATGGTCCCCTGATAGTACCTCCCCTTCCCAGGAGAGCCAGTGAAAGGGTGAGAACCTCCCTTCCAGTTCAGCAACCAGGAATTTCACACTTTTGCTCTCACCCAGCAATTCCTTGGAGTTTCTAGTTTAATGTTCCTACCGACTTACGTGATGTAAGTGGCTTCCTTTACGTGTAAGCAAATGTTTGGCTCTGTGTTTCCCTGCAGTTGGTGTCTGTCTCTCTTCAGGGTGTCTGTCTGTCCTGGGACAAATGTGTTCTCTACTGGATTCATGAAAAGTTAATTCGCTGCATGCCCGTCTTGTTTTCTTGTTGTCAGTATAAAAGGTTTTCTTTTTCAGCTCTTTACATGGCTAAATTGAAATTGAAGTCCTCCATCCATTTGCTTTTAACCTATTTGAACCTTCTATTTAAAGTGGATTTCTTTTTGGCAGTGTACAGTTAATCCAGTTCGACAATCTGTCTTTTAATTGGGATGTCTGGGCTACTAACATTTATGATGATTTTTGATCAGATTAGGTTTACATTTATACCCATCCTAATTGTTTCCTTTTTGTCAATTGCTTTTGTTTCATTTGTCTACCGTTTCTGTCTTCTTTTGGATTAATTCTTCTAGATTAATTATGTATTTAGAGTGACTCTATTTTACCTTTTGCTTATTAAATATAATTCTTTGTTTCGTTATTTTCGTGGTTGCTTTGGCATTCTTACTCTACAGCTTTAGTTTACCATAGTCTACCATCAAGTGATAAGACAGCCATTAGAGCACTTCACATGTTATAAGAAACTTACAGTAGCGTACATCAATTTATTTCCCCCTGGTCTTTTTGCTATATGTCATAGTTCTTCCTTTTATATAGATTATAAATACAGCAATTTATTGCTATTATTTTGATTTAGTTTTCTTTAAAGATAGTTAAATAAAAAGAAAAGTTATATAAATTATCCACATTATTGTCAGTTCCTGTGTTCTTCATCTCTTCCATTTTATCAGGCGTTGTTTTCCTTCTAGCCGATGAACCTCCTTTTACATCTGCTGTTTTCTTAGGTCTCTTGCTGATACATTCTTTCAGGCCTTCACTAGGCTTAAAAAGACACTTCTTCACCTCATTTTGGAGAGCTGTGTTGCTGGGTATAGGGTTCTAGGTTAACTTGTTTTTGTTTGTTTGTTTGGTTAAGTACTTTAAAAATCCTGTTTTATTGTCTTTCTTCTTGCAGTCTTAAGAAATGGAGAAATTTTCTGTCATTTTTTGTTTTTGCCTTTCTGTACATAATATTTTTTTTTTATGGCTGTTTTTAAGTTTTTATCACTGGTTTTAAATAATTTGAATATGAAGTGTCTTGTTGTTCTTTTCCTCAAGTTTCTTATGACTAGGGGTTCCTTGAGCTTCTTTGATTTATGGGTTTATCATTTTTATCAAATTTGAAAAATTTTGACCATTATTTATTCAAATGTTTTCCTGTCCTCCCTTTAAAATCCTCTCCTTTGAATATTCCAATTATATGTATGTTAGACCATTTAAATTTGTTGCACAGCTCACCCATGTTCTGTTTATTATTTATCTGTGGGTCTTTTATCTTCTGTGTGTTTTGTTCTGGGTAGTCTCTATTTCTGTACCTGTAAGATTGTGAATGAGTTTTTCTGCAATGTCTATTATTCCATTAACCTTTTTCATCTCTAGAAGTTTGATTTGTGTCATTTTATATCTTCAATGTTTCTGTTTAACTTTTTGAATGCATGTAATATAGTTAAATAACTATTTTAATACCTTTGTCTGCTAGTTTTAACATCTGTGTCAATTTTGGGTTGGTTTCAGTAGATTGATTTTTTTTTTTCCCTCCTAATTATTTGTCCTATTTTCTTGCTTTTTATGTCTGTAATTTTTTGTTTGGATGCCAGACATTGTTAACTTTACCTTGTTAGGTGTGTGCTGTTTGTATCCCCATAAATATTCATGTTCTGGGTTGTAGTTAAGTTACTTGGAATCAATTTGATCCTTCCTTTAAAGAGTATCAGGTTTTTTTCTGAACAGCAACTAAGTTACTGTGGTTTAGTTTCTTCCTTTCTGTGATTATTTTTAAAGTTAGGTAGGGCAAATTTAGAACTACTCTAGCAGTAGTTTTTTGTTTGTTTTTACTACTAGGATGTGGGTCATTTGGTGTCCCAGTGATGGTGATTATTAGTAACCGGTGAGGACTCATCACTCTGGCTGGCTGGAACTTAAGCATTACTCATCTTTTTGTCAGTTCTGGGAATCATTTATTTCTCAGGTCCACAGTCATTCTTTGTCTAACTTGAAGGAGTTTTTGTCTTTGCACACATATCTTACTAGTTAGCAGATACTTTGGGAGGCTCCAGAAGATTTTTATAGCTCCATGTATGCATAGCTTCTGCTTCTCCTGAAGTCTGCCTTAAAACTTCTAACCACCTTAGATAACTTGAAATTAGTGCTCTGTTTGGAATTTCCCTCCCTGCTCCTAAGTCCAGAATGTGCCTCCAGGCATCAAGTTGGGCCAAATATAGGGCTCATCTCCTCTGTTTCCTTTCCTACAGAGATCAGTTTTGTGCTTTACTTCTTAAAGCCTGAAAATAGTAGTTTTATATATAGTGTCCAGTTTTTGTTTGTTTATGGCAGTAGAACAAATCTGGTGTATGTTAACTCCATCATAGCCAAATGTGGTGTTAAAAGCAAACAAATAAAAACCAGTTTTCAACATTATAATTCAAAAGCAAAATTTAAAAATTGAATATAAATTTTAAAATACATACATTTATTTCTTTATGGATAGTTAATTTCTATGATTAAAAAAACTTTAGTCTTCTATTATTAATTAGTATTTAAATAAAGAAAAACTCTAGCATTTTCACTTAATTATTTTTCTAGTATGGGACATGAACTTATACATTTATCTTTAGACCATCTCATACATTTTGTGTATTATAACTTCATTATCATTCAGTTCAAAATATTTTCTAATTTGTTTTGTAATTGCTGTTTTGACCTCTGGGCTATTTGTGGATTTTTCTAGGTCTCTTACTGTTATTGATTTCTAGTTTATCACTATTTTTCTCAGAAAATATAATCTGTATGATTTTGATCACTTTAAATTTATTTAGACATGTGTTTGGCTCAATCTATGATCTATCCCAGTGATTACAGTACATTGGACCATGTACTTGAAGGTTTATTTCTGAGCTCTCTATTCTATTCCAATGGTCTAGTTACCTGTCTTTATGGCAGTACCACACTGTTTTGAGTATTGTAGCTTTGTATTATATTTTTACATGAGAAGATATGAGTTCTCCATCTTTATTCTCCTTATTCATCCTTTGAGGCTTCACATGAATTTTAGGATGAAATTTTCTACTTCTGCAAAAAATACCTTTGGGAATTTGATAGGGATTGCATTGAATCTGCAGATTGCTTTGAGTGATATACCTATTTTAACAAGATTAAGTTCTTCCAATCCATGAGTTTAGGATGTCTTTCCATGTATTTGTATAATTTCCACATATTTGTGGATTTTTTTAGCTTACCTTGCACTATTGATTTTTAATTTTATTTCATTGTGCTCAGAAGAGATATTTTATACAATTTCAATCTTCTCGGATTTGTAAAGAGTTGTTATTTGATGTAACATGTGGTCTATCATAGAGAATGTTCCATATGCACTTGGGAAGAATGTATATTCTGCTGTTGGATGGAGCGTTCTGTAAATGTTAGTTTCAATTGGTCTATAGTGTTGTTCAAGTCCTCTATTTCTTTACTGATCTGGTCTGGTTGTTCTATCCATCACTGATAGTGGGATATTGAAGTCTCCTACTATTCTTTTGTTTCTATTTCTCCTTTCAATTCTGTCAACGTTTGCTTCATTTATTTACAAGCTGTGAAGTTTGTTGCCTGAATATTTATAATTGTTATGTCTTTTGGTGAATTATTACTTTAATCTATCTATCTATCTATTTATCTATCTATCTATCTATCTATCTATCTATCTATCTATCTATCATCTATCTACCTATCTACCTATCTCCTTCTTAGTTTCTGGTAGCAGTTTTTTATTTAGAAGTCTATTGTGTCTAATATTCGTATAGCTACTCCTGCTCTCTTTTGGTTACCATTTGCTTGGCATATTATTTCCCATCTTTTCATTTTTAACCTATGTGTGTACTTAGACCTAAAATGATTCCCTCGTAGAAAGCATATGTTCAATCTTGTTTTTTATCCATTTAGCCAACGTATGTCTTTGATTGAGGAGTTTAATCTGTATACATTTGAAGTAATCACTGATAGGGAAGGACTTATTATTGCCATTTTGTTGTTTACATGTCTTGTAACTCTTTGGTCCCTTCTTTCTTCTCTTATTGTCTTCCTTCATGTTTTGTTGATTTGGGGCAGTAATGTTCCCTTCTCATTTCTTTTTGTGAATATTCTATAGATATTTTCTTTGCAGTTACATTGCAATTACATAAAATATTGTAAAGTTGTAGCACCCATTTTAAACTGATGACAACTTCAGTTGCATGTATTCTACTTCTTATGAATCCCACTCCTCTTCCTTTGTTATTAATATCACAATTACATCTTTATATTTTATATCTATTATCATAGAGTTATGTTATTTTTTAAGTGTTTTATCATTTAAATTCTATACACCAAAATTACAGTAGTACAGATAACCATATTTATGTATTTCCCTTTACTAGAGAAACATATTTTTGTATGATTTTTGTTTTTCTGTCTACCGTATTTTTATTAAAGCTTGAAAGAGTCCTTTTTGCATTTCTTGTAAAGCAGATCTAGTAATAATGAGCTCCCTCAGCTTTTGTTCCTTAATTTTTCTTTCATTTTTTAAGGACAGGTTAGTCAGATTCTTGCTTGAAAATTCCCTTTTTTCTTTCATTTCTTTGAACATATCATCTTCCTCACTTCTGATTTACTAAGTTTCTGCTGAAAAAGCCACTGAAAATCTTATGGAATATCCCTTGTATGTGATAAATAACTTTTTTTTTTTTTGCTTTAATAATTCACTCTCTGTCTTTGCCTTTAGACAGTTGATTGTATGTCTTGTGATTCACTTTGGGTTTATCTTAGTTGGAGATTGTTCAGTTTCTTGAATCTGTGTGATCATTTCTATCCTCAGATTTGGGAAGTATTTTTGCCATTACTTCTTCAAAGTTCTCTTCCACCTTCTCTCTCTCCTGAGATTCTCATAATGTGTGTATTCATCCCTTTGATAGTATCCCATATGTCCCTTAGTCACTCTTGGCTGTTTTTTTTTTTAACATTTTTTATTGATTTATAATCATTGTTCAATGTTGTATCAAATTCACTCTTGGCTTTTTTAAAATTCTTTCTTGTTTTTGCTCTTCTGACTTGATGAGTTCAAATGAGTTGCCTTCAGGTTTGCTGATTCTTTCTTCTGCTTGATCAAGTCTGGTGTTAAACACATCCAATTAATTTTTCGGTTTAGTTATTGTCTTTTTCAGTTCCAAAATTTCTGTGTGGTTCATTTTTAGAGTCCATCTGTTTGTAGATATTCTCATTTTGTTCTTGCATCATTTCTCGATTTCATTTAGTTGTCTATCTGTGTTTTCTTTTACCACTTTCTTTTACCATTGAGCATTTTTATGACAGTTATTTTAATTTTTTGTTAGGCATCTCATAGATACACATTTCTTTAGGGTTGGTGTCTGAAGCTTTATTTTGTTCCTTTAATTGCGCCCTGTTTCCTTGTTTCTTTGTTTGCCTTGTATTCTTCTTTAACATACAAATTATTTGAATTTATTATGTTTTTCATCTGATCATCTACTCATTCTTTTTTAAGAATATAGCTAATGTAAAATATTATGTATGTTACAGAATTTTGTTTTGTTTTGTTTTGTTTGGTTTTGTTCATGTTTTTGTCTTTTTTTGTTTTTTGTTTTTTTTGCTGGGATTGATTTGGGCATTTGAAAAATAACCATTTCTCCCAGTCTTTTCATACCACCTTCATGCAAAGAAAGGCCTTCACCAATCAGCTGGCTGGAAGTTCTAAGATCTCTCAAATCTTTTCTCTACTGTTACTCTCACTGGTGTTTGCCTTTGAAACTGCAGCTCTAACATGGTGCTCACCCCTGTTTTCGGCAGCTTCTAAACTCCGACACTGATCTGTTAGTGCTCTGAATCAGGTGAGACAGAAACCATTCCCTTAGGTAGAACTCAGGCAAACCTGAGTATTGGATGCAGGATTCACTCTTTTGTTTCCACCCTGAGGTAGGAGCCTAAGTATGGGAGACTTCCCTGGTTACTTTATGCTGCATAGGAGGACAAACACAATGAGTATGCCAAACCCTGCAAGTGTTCCTACCTTTTTCTTTGAAATTCATCCTTGGTATTACAATGGCCAGGCTGTTATAGCTTCTCAGTTGATCTCTAGAGTTCTCCCAGGGATAGTCTGATCCATTTATTATTGCTAACATGATGACTCAGTGGGAAAAGGATGGCCTGTAACTTCCTAGACCACCATCTTGCTGATGTTCCCAGAGGGACTATTATACTTGGAAAGAAGTTGAATCTTTGTTTCTTTGAAAATAAGGGATCAGGAGAAAGTTCTATGGAATGAAGTAAAAATTTTCAGTTGTAGTTGAAGAATGGGAATTCTACCTCAACAGTCAGTTTTTGAATGAGAAAATGAGGGAAATTAAATGATTTTTCCAAGATGGCTAGTAGCAGAGGTAGGTGTGTGACTCATTTTTTTTTCCTTTTATCATGTTCTATAACACTAAATAATGCTTTGTGTACAATGATTGTATTAAGTAGTAAATAAATTTTAAATTTGGAGTTTTCATTGCTTATTAGGAAACTATTAATTATGATTATTATAAGTTCAAGTTACAAATTATATTTCAAATGATTCACATCTCTAAGAAATCCATCTGTTTACTACATCATCTCACCAATTGTAGATATTAGATTCTCAATTTGAAAAATGCATCTCAGTTTATTTCAGTGACTTCTCCAAGACATTTAGGGGGCTTCCCCTTTCTGATATGTTTCATATATTTTAGTTTTCATTGCTAGTAAGTGAAAGGCATAGGACTAGAATTCTAAGAAGCAGAATTACCATCAGATGATTAGAACTCTAAAAATTTTTTTTAAAAAACCTCTTTTTCATAGCCGGAATACTGAAAATCTTTTATAGAATAGTCAAGTCAAGCACAAATAATCAAGAAATATAGTGATTAGAGGCTTGGCAGGGCAAGACCAGAAAGCAGACATCTGAAAATTCGTAACAATCACATGCTTTTAGAAATTTTACATTACAGTAACAGAACAATCGATAAATAGTTAGGCTCATTTAAGTCTTGAAAAGGTAGTTTACAGACAGGAAAATTGTACTACATGGTAATATGTTAGGAATTTTGTTGACTAGGAAGTTTCGGATGTGTGGTCATGTTCAGTTTAGTAGAGATAACAGAAAAGACACTTCTACGTTGATGAGAATCTTCAGGGAAGATGGATGAGGTGAGGCTTCAGCTGAATCATGAAAGATGGTTCGTATTTAGATACTAAGAAAGAAAGAGTGCTGGCCCTACGAGATGCAGAGAGTGAAGTGACTAAAGGTACCAATTAAAAGTAGTTATTGCCCTTGTGAATGATGACAAGAATTCTAGCCTGATTTGATTGGAATGCTTGGGATGGTCACTGAGGATATAAGTGTGAAAATGTATAGTGGGGGCAATAAAAAATGTTGAGGCTAAATGGGAGAACTTGATTTTTTTCACATTTTTGGAAGGGGTCAAACTTTTATTTTTGAGAAAAATGTTCAGAGAACATGGCTAAGCAATTAAGATTGCATATGTATGTGCACACACAAGTAAAACAATGACTTTAGCTGCATAATATGGGGCATAGGGTAGTAAGGAATTGGTAAACTTAAAAAGTGGGGAGAAATGCCCAATGGTACTGAAATAATCAAGTGATAATAACTGAAACCTTTCCACGTAGTTTATGAAAGTACTAACATTTATTTATTTTTAAAATATTTGTAGGCTAAGTAACTCTTGCAGTAATTAGGAAATAGCATGATGTTAATCTGAGTTAGGATTTCGGAAATGAGGATTCAGGAGATTGGATGATAAGGAAATTGTTATTAATTTTTTCATTATTTTGCATTATGATATTAATCAATTCTCAATCTGCTTATTCATAGAATATATATAGACATAATGACATTACTTAACTTTAAACACACAAAATTGCAATGTTTTTATGTGTTGAAATCTGTTATAAGTTTATAATACTGCAACATAATTGTAAGTGACAATACTCCAAAAAGACAAAGTATGGACATTCATTAGTAGTATTATATCTATTGTTCTAAATATTGCAAAACAAATATGCCTACCTTTAATGAATATTAAAAATAATATTTCCAGTTACATTACAAATTTATTGTGTTATGTAAATTAAACACACTCTGGCTGGGTGCCAGTGGGTATTTTCTTTTATATGTTCCGGGTTGTGTAAGGATTTCTCACTATTCATTTCATTCTGTGCTTAATAGCAGTTCGTTTAAGGTGTAGTTTGGACTAATGGGGAAATATAACTAAAAACAAAATCTCCCAACCCAGAAATCTTCTCTACAAAGGGAGAAAGGAAAAAAAAACAGTATTTATTATTGAATAAGCATCAAACCAGAATGTGATGTACATCACATATAATCTATTAAAAAGGGTGCAGGAATTACAAAGAAATCTTACCCTTTTATGTAACCAAGCAGATAAACCCCATTGTATACATTTTCTCAAGATAAGCAAAACCAGTCTTCAAATAATCAGTGCTGTTTATTCACTATAAATTTATTTGGTAATTGGAGTGACCATCTGTATTAGTTAATTGGCTTTATCCACAGGAAAAAAATGAACTTTTCATATCTTACAGTAGAAGATAGTTTTGTGATTTAGAGAAAGGCAACCTTGGCTGAAATTAAGCCGCAAGGCTCCCATGGGAGCTGGGAGGTAGGGGTACCATCCTGGACAATTACATTTCAAAGAGATGGTCCCCAGGCCGTTGAGAAATGTAGACTTAGGCGGTGAAACTGGTAAGAGCCTTATTTAGCTTTTAAAAAGATTTACATATATTTCAAAGAGAGAGAAACAGCTTAACAAGTTTTCTGAAGTATTCTAAGAAAAGGGAAGGAGAGATCAGTCTCTTTCCTTATTTTTAACAGGGAGAATTAAGCCTCTTATTTTTAATTTTTACTTACCGTTACACTCCCTAGAAGTCAAAATTTTGTTTTACAACACATTTATAGCTAGTTTCTAGTGAGTGCCAAAAAAAAGTCATAATCTTACGGTGAAACGTTAGTTATAAAATAGAACAAAAGCCATACGCTATAGTATGATTAAGAATGCTGATTTCAAAGTCATCTAAGGCTAGCCTAAATTGCTTCACAGTGGGGTTTTATCATTCAAGTGAAAAGAATATATTTAAAGTAGAATGAAATAAAAGGTATTGCTTGTACTTCTAAAGGCATTTTAACTTAGTATCTCTCAACATTATCTATGTTCTTGTCAAAATACACATTTTACCATCAAGGGTAGTTTTAGCTTTTGGTAATGAAAGATGGAGTTACTTAGATCAACTCTTTCACTAAAAACAATAAAAGTTTCTGGATAAATGTGTTGTTAAAAATTATCTTTTAAACCAGTGAAGAGTCAGAAAGATAATGGGGAAATCTAAGGCCCCAAATTTTTATAACAGCTTGCTGGCAGAGATATAAACACTAAATCTATTTTTACCTTGGGGGCACTTGCTGATAAATGTCACTTGGGCTTTGGTTTGATAACATTATACAGCAAGAGAGACAGAAGTTAAGGCCCAAGGCTTGACCAAGGTCTAGAGTCCCAAGAAATTCACTTCCCAATAAAGGTGGGCTCTCAGTGATCCATATCCTCTGAATAATTCTGTACTAGGTTTAATGTCACTTTTCCCCACCTCATCCTGAATCTCCAGGGACATCAGAGAACACTTCTATGACTCTAGGCAAGACAGGAGAGCAAATTGGAAAAGGCAAAAATGAGGGTTGATGATCAAGGATCTGCCTTTGCATGGATTTTTCCCTCTGGGGGTGCTTAGTCTGGGTGCTCACCAAGGAATTGCAAGACGTGGGTTTTACTTGAGTTGATCCCTGACTTGTAGTAACTTTATGCACCTGGCAGAAACACATGTAAAGTGTTTCTGAACAAAGCTCATGCATCCTAGACCCAGAGAATGTTCGCAAATAATTTTTCAAATCCGATGACCCTTAATTTTCAAAAAATTAACTAGTTGTACTTAGAAACAAGGCATCATGAAGATGAATTAGCAGAACTAAGCAAATTACAAAGCTCAAACATAAAGTTTTAAGTAACTATGCTTACTCTGCTTAGGTATATAATAAACATCAAGTCACTTTTAGGTATGATTTTATAAATGTGAGCTAGTAGCTTGAAAAATAAGCAGAATTCCTTAAATTGAATAGCAAGAAAGCCCAAGTTAAAAACTTAAAGTTGTGTGTGGCAAGAGATTGAACACAGCAGAAGAGAGAACTGGGAGAAAGATAAAAACAAAAAATTATCCAGATGTTGAAATTAACAGACAAAACCTTCAAAGTCACCATTATTAATCTGTTCAAAAAACTAAAGGAAACAATGATTAAAAGAACAAACAGGAAAGGTCCAATAGTGCATCAAATAGTGACTATCAACGAAGAGAATTTAGCTTGTGTTGAAGGTGGCACTTCAGATCAGTTGGATCAAGAAGGACTAGGCATTACAAAGTGTTACAATAACTGGAAAAATGTTGGTTTCATACTTTTTATGAAGAAAACATTCAAATAGAATGAACATTTAAATATAAAAATTAAATTTATAAGAACACATGGGAGTGAAAGACTGGGAAGAGATCCATGTTTCTGCTTCCCAGCAAAACTTATTAAAAAAGAAAAAAAACAACCATTAAAGTCTGTAGAAATGATGCTAAGTATATATATCAAGTGATGATATAGTTATTTTACAAAATCAACTAAAATATGGGCACAAACAAGGCTGCACCCCCGAGGAACAACATCAGAGTCCTCATGCCTCAGGGATAAATTGACTTGACTGAAATAATCTAGTCAGTTACTGAACAAGCAAGGAACAGTAGTAACAAGCCTGGGAGGAGGGGACCAGTCCCCAACAAACAATTGTTAACCATGCAAATAAACCATAAAACATGACCCATACACCGAAGAAAGGGGAAAAAATGGGCAACAGAACCTAAATTCTCATAAATATGTGGGTCTCTTTCTGGGTTTTTATTATTTTTAATAAATAAATAAATTTATTTTTAATTGAAGTATGCTTGACTTACAATATTGTATTAGTTTCCAGTGTGCAACAAAGTATTCAGTTTTTTTATAGATTACACACCATACAAAATTATTATAATATTATTAACTATATTCCTTGTGCTATACATTATATCTCTTTGACTTACTTATTTTTCAACTACAGTTTTGTACCTCTTAATCCTCTTCACCTGTTTTGCCCATCCCCCCATCGCCTCTCTCTCTGGTAATCACTAATTTGTCCTTTGTATCTGTGAATCTGTTTTGTTTGTTTGTTTTGCTTTTTCGAGTCTGCATATAAGTGCAAATATATAGTATTTTTCTTTCTCTGTCTGACTTATTTCATTATGCATAATACCCTCCAGGTTCATTCATGTTGTTGCAAATACCAAGATTTCATTTTTAATGGCTGAGTAATATTCTATTGTATAGATATACCAATCTTCTTTATCCATTCTTTTGTTAATGGGCACTTAGGTTGCTTCCATATCTTGGATATTGTGAATAATACTGCAATAAAGTTTGGGGTACACATATTCTTTTAAAATTAGAATTTTCCTGTTTTTTGGATAAGTACCCAAGAGTGGAATTGCTGGATTATATGGTAGTTCTTTTTTTGTTTTTTTTGAGGAACCTCCATACTATTTTCTGTACTAATTTACATTCCTACCAACAGTGTATAAGGGTTACCTTTTCACCACATCCTTGTCAACACTTGCCTTTTCAGATCATTTGATGGCAGTGATTCTGATAAGTGTGAGGTGATATCTCATTGTAGTTTTGATTTATATTTTCTGATGACTAATGATGTGTTGAACGTATTTTCATGTGCCTATTGGCCACCTGTATGCCTTTTTTGGAAAAAAAAAGCCTATTCATGTCCTCTGTCCATTTTTAAATAAAATTATGTTTTATTTATATATGCATTCTTAACATAATTTGGATATTAATCCCTTATTGGACATATCACTTGTAAATATCTTCTCCCATTCATAGGTTGCCTTTCTGTCTTGTTGATAGTTTCCTATACTGTGCAGAGCTTTTTAGTTTGATGTGATACCATTTGTTTATTTTTGCTTACATTTCCCTTATTTGAGGAGACAGATCCAAAAAATATTGCTAAGACTGATTTCAAAGAGTGTGTACTACTTAGATTTTCTTTGGAGTTTTATGGCTTTAAGACTCACATTTAAGTCTATAATCCATTTTGATTTCTAAAATCCAATTTTATTTTTGCATGTGGTATGAGAAAGTATTTCAGTTTGATTCTTTTACATATAGCTGTCCAGTTTTCTTAACACCGCATATTTAAGAAACTATATTTTCCCTATTGTATATTCTTGCCCTCTTTGTCAGAGATTAATTACGTGGATTTGTTTCTGGGCTCTATATTCTATTCCATTGATTTGTGTGCCTGTTTTTTGTGCTAATATCATACTGTTTTGATTACTATAGCTTTGTAGTAGTTTAAAGTCAGAGATCATGATACCTCCAAGATTTTATTCTTTCTCAAGATTGTTTGGTTTGGCTATTTATGGTCTTTTGTGGTTCTATACAAAATTTAGGTTATTTGTTCGAGTTTTGTCAAAAATACCACGGTTATTTTGATAGGGGTTACATCAGATCTGTAGATTGCAATGAGTAGAATGGACATTATAACAATTTAATTCTTCCAGTCCATTAATATGAAATATCCTTCCATTTATATATTGTCTTCAATGTCTTTTAATTTTTAGAGTATAGGTCTTTCACCTCCTTGGCTAAATTTATTCCCAGGTATTTTTTTTATGTGACTATAAATGAGATTTTTTTTCTTGATTCTCTTTCTGATAGTCATTATTAGTGTATACATAAAGGTTAAAAGGTAAAAGTCATAAAATCAACCATAGCTACAAAAATAGGTAAAAAATACACCTGTAGATATAAAATATCATGTCAAAAACATAAAATGTGGCTAGAGATATAAAAAATGTAGAGCTTTTAGAATGTGTTTGAACTTAAATGGCTATCAGTTTAAAACAAATTACGTATGTAGTAGTGCAGCCCCCTCCCCTGGGCCCACTTTGGTGGGAGTATCACCTTATAGAAGAATTCTAGGGTGAGACCAGGCATGAAATGGAGCCCAAGACACAGAGAGTCACACTTAGGAGTCAGGAGTGGGTGTGTGAACTGGTGTAGGAATGAGCATAGAACAGACCATCTCATCTTGAAATGCTATAGGAAGGTGACACTTGAAAGGTGAAGAGGCAAAAATGCAGCAGTGTGATAATCAAGTCTTCTCTTGCTTAGCATTTAAAATTGGAATGTCACATTCATATGCATAATTTCATTTGAACTTTATAGGCATTTGGTATTTTAGGTACAGCAAGCCATATTATTATTTTCTAGATGAATATTGTGAGAGGTCCATTCCCAGTCCAAGGTCACACAGCCAGAAAGAGATGGAACCTGGTTTATGGCTAGGTCTACTGAATATCTTCAGTTCATTTTTTTAAAATAATACCTCAGACATGTATAAACCATGTGTGCCTAACTAACTCTTCTGTTATCACCTTGGCCTCTAACCTGAAGTGGGATGTGTGTGGCAGTATTCAACTGTCATGAAATTGATGTAATTCTCTAAGACCTTCCTAGTGGTTACTGAGCAGTGCCAGCTAAATACTTAAATTAAGAGATAGGATTGATCCCCAAGAAAGAAGTTGGATCTTGATTTACTAAAACTCTGATTACACTTAAGATGCCATTTCTTTGTAAATTTAATGCCCTTTTCAACTGCAATCAAAATATGTTTGTGTGCTTTCTTCCTCTGAAAAATGATGATGCTGGTAAAGTAATTCAGTAAAGATCTCTGATCATTGCCGGTTTGACAGGCATGGATCAAAGTAAACTTCTTTTAGAGAAAGTAAGATGCTCAATGATTCAGTAAGCTGAACTTTAAAATGTGCTACTAGTAGTCTATGAGTATAATGCTATGCATGGATGACACCTTAGATTTCCACTTGGCTGCTTGCAAAGATTAATGACCAATGTCGCAGGCGTGGAAGAAAAATCGTACTGATTCTGGATAAATGCACATCACACTATGTCGTTTCCCTAAATAGCACTTAAGTTCTTTTTTCCTCCTTGTGTAAAGCTATATTTTTAATCCTACCAATAAGTGAGAGCATATTCTAGACTCTCAAAAAGCTTTATCAAAAATGTACTGTGCTCTGTTACATCCTATTTCATCTCAGTAAGCCCTGCCTCCTTTAAAGCTAGAGTTACCATCTTGCATTCCAAAATGCGTGACTATCTACAGTAGGATATTTGACAAATGTGCTCACGACGTATTGTTCAGAAACAGTTTGAGAGTGCGAGTTTGAAACCTTTTGATTATGAAGGAATAAGCTGTTTAGGCATTTAAGAAGACTACGTGCTAGCCTCTGAAATCTACCCATCTTTTAAATAATACACTGTTATGACTTACGTAAGGTTTTCAACTGAATAGGCAAATTACCTTTACATATCTGCCCCTCAGTTTCTGGCTCCAGGAGACTTGCTACAATTAAGTTATTTTTCCCCTAGTTTTACATATTGGATTACAGTGAGCTTCAGCCAGTGGTAGAGCCAGTTCACCCAATGCAGACTAATTCTGTTTGAGAAATCACATGAAACAACGGTAGGGTTTACAAAAAGTAGCATCTGCAAGACTACACTTCCCAACTTTCTGTAAATGGCCAAACTAATCTATTACATGCTAATGAACTTTACACTAAAAAAGGCCAGATGGCTGACATAATAGTTTCATTCTATGCTAAAAAATGAAGAGACTTTGTTAGCCCTCTTTACTTCTTTTTGAATTAGCTTTTCTTAGTAAATAAATTTTTACCCTGATTTTAAAATAACTCTAATTTTTAGTTCATTTACCTAAAATCAACTCCAATTATTGTTAGTTATGATGAAATATTTTAATGTTATGCTACTCCTGTAAAATGAATATAACTGTTTGTTTTTATAAAGTACTCTTTTATTTATAGTGAGAAAATTAAAATCTATTAAGTTCCTATACAAATGAAGAGTAAGGCTCTTGAAGGCAGGAGCTCTCACTTTAAGTTTCTTATGACGTTTAGGTAGCTGAAATGCGTTTGGATTTGCATTCATTGGATGCTGTGGGTGGACAAACTAGTGAAAGCTGGTACACAGAGTCTTATCTGTGTACGCTGAGGGACAGAAATGAATCTACCTTTGAAACAGTCCTTTTTCCTCATGCTGCTGATAGGAGCTGTCACCAAGTTTTTCCCAGTTACAAACCACCACATGGTTTCCTACAAATTTCCTACAGTTTCCATGGAACTGAGGTCTACTTGGCTGGGACTCTGATCATTCCCTTCATTCTTGCCAGCTTCCGTCTCCCAGGCCAAGATCTTGGGGTTCTATCCTAACCAGTTGCCCGAGGTCCCATTTCAAACCTGGTAAATTACTTGGAAATCTAGCACCTCACTTTCCTGATGGTATTTTAAACATTATAACTGATTATAGATTCTCAGCTACATGTTCCAAATGAAGATAGGACTTTCTGAATCTGGCCAATAACTTGGGTTTTATCCATGATGCAAAGTTGGGAGCACAGAGCATTTTGTAGCAAAGGCTCCCTTTGGCTCTCTAGATTTAATCTTCTTCACTGGGTATTGTAACAAGCTGATACCCCTGCTAGAATTCCTAGTCCTAGACAGTGAGCAGTGGTAGTGGGCTGATACACAACCATAAGAAGTGTTAGGATGCTCCAAGATGCCAGTATTCAATATTGCGAAATAGAGAAGCAGAGAAGAAACAATAAGTTATTGAAGGGGAATTGGTTGTCACACTTTTCCTTTATCTCATTACCTTTAACTTTCTTCCAAATAGGAACAAGAAATCAAAGAAGCAAGGCTAAAACCCATTTCTGCTTCACTAACATTGATGTGGATCAGGAGGATGTGTCACCTTTAAAAAAAAAATACCATCAGTAGTGTCACAACTACCACCTCCAACAACAGCTAACATTTGTGTGACGCTAACTTTGTATCAGGCAACATTCTAACTGCTTCAAATACAGGGACTCATTTTGTCTTCACAAAAATGTGTTAATTAGGTAGAAAACAGGGGCAGAATATGGAGCACTTTTATTATGGATGCACAACTATTAGGTAGTGGAGGAGGATTTTGGAGGCAGACAGTGCACAACCAAGGATCTGTGCACGTGGCAATATGTTTCACAGCCTCAGGGCAAATTCCCTTTGAATTTAGTATATTGAGGTCTTGTAATCTTTGTTCTCAGCTGTGAGATGATCAATCCACAGGAAAGCATACACTTGCAGCTGAGCCAGCAAATGATGAGACATCTAGCAAATAGCAGGAAAACAGATTTCTATTGATATTATCATTGCATGACGGAAGTAAAGAAGCTTCAAACGTTGTTACACAATTCACCTTTTTTAATTGAAATATAGTCGATTTATAATGTGTTAATTTCTTGTATATAGCATAGTGATTCATTGATACATACATATATATTCCTTTTCATATTCTTTTTCATTATATGCCATTACAAGGTATTGAATAAAGTTCCCTGTGCTATACAGTAGGACCTTGTCATTTACCTATTTTGTGCATAATAGTTAGTATCTGCAAATCGCAAACTCCCAGTTTATCCCTCCCCACTTATTCCCTTTCCTCCTTGGTAACCATGAGTTTGTTTTCTATGTCTGCGAGTCTGTCTCTGTTTTGTAAATAAGTTCATTTGTGTCTTTTTTTTTTTTAAGATTCTACATATAAGTTACATCATATGGTATTTTTCTCCTTCTGGTGTACTTCACTTAGTATGACAGTCTCCAGGCTGCTGATCTCCAATCATCCATGTTGCTGTAAATGGCATTATTTTATTTTTTTTTACAGCTGAGTAGTATTCGTGTGTGTGTGTGTGTGTGTGTGTGTGTGTACGTACACATACACACACACACACACCACAGCTTCTTCATGTATATATACCACAACTTCATTACCTAGTCATCTGTCAAATGGACATTTAGGTTTTTTCCGTGTCTTGGCTGTTGTAAATAGTGCTGCTGTGAACATCGGGGTACATGTGTCTTTTCGAATCAGTTTTCTCCAGATATATGCCCGAGAGTGGGATTGCTGGATCATAGGGTAAGACTATTTTCCATTTTACAATTCACCTTTAATTGAAGCCCAAGCCTCTGATTGAATACCAGCCATGTTAAGGCTCTGAGGTCCAAACTTAGCAATGGGCAGGGATAAACTCTTGATGCACTCAAAAGAATTATGTTGAACAAAATTATGCTGAGTAAACTGTTAATACACATGAACCACTAATACATGGAAATTAATTATAGTTATGAAATAAGCCAAAGAAGTAAACATCCTGCATGATTCCATTCATATCGATTCAATCCATACAAAATTTTAGAAAAGGCGAATTAATCCATAGTGACAGAAGGCAAATCAGTGTTTGCCTGGTGACAGGGAACTGGAAGACAGGGAGAGAATATAGCAAAAGGATTACAAAGGGACCCAATGAAACTTCTCGGAGTGATGTGTTTGTTACTGTGGATGCATGTGTATACTTTGAATAGATGTGGTTTATTGTATATCAATCA
The DNA here is from genome assembly GCF_048564905.1 of Vicugna pacos. Lineage (NCBI taxonomy): Eukaryota > Metazoa > Chordata > Mammalia > Artiodactyla > Camelidae > Vicugna > Vicugna pacos. Next base: position 9,046,334 of record NC_132993.1, on the reverse strand, counting down.
TACCTCAATAAATCTGTAAAAACTTGATCTTAAGAGAGAAAGGACATTAAAAGCATTGACCACAATGATGCAGGTTTCTCTGACCCACCGGGCCTCTTCTGCCAAAATCAAATAAAGCTGATACTTCATGAGTTAGGGGAGCTATTATTAGTTGGGGAATCCTCCCAGGACAGTCTCTCCCATGAGCTGGCTTTCTATACCACTTGAAATGCTTTAATGATTTTCAGGAATAAGGGAGGAAAGCATGGGGAGAACATTCTATTTTGATTTCTGGTCTCAAGCCTGCAATTGTGGCTCTTACGACTTGCTCCGTTCGTGTTCCATAAACCCTTCAAATAGTCCATGCCTTTATGTGGCACTTCTAGCTAGGTGCATGCTGGTGGATTACTCCTATATCAACAGTGAGGACACAGAGTGTATACAGCATCAATGGGCCAGTGCTACACGGTCTATTGCTTCTTAATGCCCTCTGTCTAGTGGTAATAGGTACTTAGCAGTAAAGCCCCTGAAAGTGATTTGTCTCATATCATTTTTGCTTATTGCCCAAGAGTACCTTACTGCCTTTTTTGGGTATACTTTATGAGTCCAACTCAGGTAGGCAGATTTTTCAGCTTTTAAACATAAGGAGGAGAGCATCTTAATTTTATTGGTCTTGCTGATGCTGTTAACAGCCGTCCTGACAATAGCTTTTATGAGAATAAATGCTTTCTGACAAAAATTTCCTGATTAGCATACTCCTGAGAAACTCTACATCAGCTCAGACTCAACCAGATTTGTCTCTTGTTTGGTGCAATGTCACCTCTGCCGCCTTATTTAGACGCCTGGATCTCTCAGGGCAGTCTCTTGTTTTATTAGTAAGTATCTTGCTGGAGCAATCTTAGTCAACACTTCCATACAACTAGATTTAGCACCCAGTTGTCCTTAATGTGTGCAAAAATGCACCTCGTAGGAAAGAGGAAGTGTGCCGTGTGTTAGGAAACTGACAAGTGAAACCTCTGCTTCTCTTTCCTTCTGTCCTTCTTTCCAAGGCAGGAAAGGGGGCCAGATAATTTTCCTTGCCATTGCTTCGTATTGCTCTTTATTATTTCCTTGACCTCATGGCACATCACGTGATCCGTTACTGCAAAACTTGAAAACCCAGGCACTTCCTTCAGTAGGTATATGAAAAGAAAAATTTTATTCCTGTCTACTTTTCTTCTAATTCTGGCAAACACAAACAACACTTCATTGAATGGGCAGCATTTCTGTTTGCCCTGTGTGTTTTCAGCTGTCCTTGGATTCTTTGTTTTCCTTCCTTTAGTATTGAAAGTTGGTAGCAATGTTATTTCTGGAACATTGTTCGTGATTCATTTTTCGAATCTTTTAAGAAGTCGTGTCAGCTTGTGCACTTTATGCGTTAGGAAAAGGGATTCTGAGATGGAATATTCATACAGCACTTCACAAGACATTTTTCTTGGACTATGAAATCAATTCATCAGATGCAGAGAATTGCTGTAAGCCCATAAATAAAAAATACCCCCCAAATGAGCAGCCGTAAACTTCCAATACAGTATAAATTAACATTAAGATCCAGAAACAATGAAGGGATGAATATAGTACAGCTAATAAAGTGAAAATATCTTTCAAGTAAAGGAATACAAATAAAAACAAATGAAGTAGAAAAATTAACACATTGGGAAAAAGCAAAAGTTAAAGGTAGAACATTCCAGAGAGATCCCTGGTGAGTACTGGGGAGAGCTCATTAAGGCAGGTGAATGTAATGTTTCTGAGGTTTGCAATGGGAGTCACCACGGATTAGTGAGTCATAGTCTCTGGGTGGCTCTTTCACTCCCTGAGTTGGAGTGAAGTACTTTTGGAACTAGAATCAACTTTTTTAACGCATAGAAACCTCACCAGAGCAGTTCACTATTCATAAGTATTTCATATAAAATGGGACTTTCTTGGCCTTTTGCAATGGTTTTTAACTAAGGAAGAAGTGTCAGGCTTTCATTAGGAACATTATGATACATTAAGCAAACCCAACGCTTACACCCCAGGTATGGCTAGTGTGCTTAGTATCAAGTGGCACCTAGTAAATTACACTTTATGTGGAAAAAAAAATACAAAATAGCCTTAAAATATCTAGTGTCTCAAAACAGAAGTAGGAGTTTAAAAGGACATACACCCTTTATAATGTTTTTTTGAACATGTCTGTTGACTTCACAATTCCCGAAAGAAGGCAACCACGAAGTAAACCTTGTAGAATGAATGACTGTAAGGAATTCTAAGCTGACAGTGAGTTTATTAAATGTTCTGTTCTGTGTTATAGACTATAAATGACAATAATACACCCACACACTAATTCCTGACTTGATAGATTATTATTTGCATTGTACCCTGATCACGTTCTTGCTTTAAATATCTTGCAAAGTAATGATCTTTTGAATGGGAGTGTTGTCGTTTTAGACCTGGGTGAACAGAATCATTGTATTAGAAGGCAACCATTGTTGTTTGTGAATGTGATTCTATTTCTTGCTAATCCCTTCAAGAGGCTTATGGCTCCTATTTAAGTCTTTTTTGCAATTTTTTTCATCTCTGAACATTTTTTCCTCAACATAGCCTAAAGTAATTCAGTTTTAAGTATTCAAAGACTTAAACCTTGACAGCAAAACACTTGGAAACCTTTGGAAATCATTCTGAATAAACATCCTCATTTTCCTAACACTTAATGGTTATTGATGTTAAAGTACCATACCATTAATAAATATCATACATAAAAGCACTTAACGAGGAGAGGAGAAATAAAATTGGAAAAGGGTCTTAGTAGGATGAATTATTGAATAAAAATAATGTCATCTTAATATACATCAGAATTTCCAATGACAGATCAGATTTCCTTTCTCTAACGAAAATTGTTGAACTGCAGTAAAGATGCACTTTGTGAAAACATTCAGGAGCAAAGGAAAGAGCGGGGTCTATGCAATTTTGACATTTAATAAACCTACTCCATTACCAGGATCCCATGCCCTCCCCTCCCACCTCCACGCACCTTGGACCTCACTTCTCTCAAGTCATATTTAATCATTCTCTTCCTCTTTTTCTTTTATAGAGGAAATGAGTAAAATCAATAATGTCTACTATTGCTAAAAGCTATTTAAACTAGTCCCCAAATACGGGACATTTTACAGAAGGTTGCTCAATAAAACTAAGGTGCCAGAAAAAGACATCTTCTCCATCAATACCCACTTCTTCTGAATGGAGTTCAGTCCTTCAGAATGAGAGGAACATGGTGGATTGTTTGTGGAGACATGGAATAGGGTCTTTGCTGTATCCCTTTCGCTCTTCTCAAGGGAAAAATGGGACTCTCTCTGGATGTCCTTTGAGAGCCAGGCAGCCCCCAAATTGAATTTATATTGTATGTATAATTTACTCATTTTGAGGTAATTGAGAGTAATTAATCATCAATTTTTCTCCTGTTTTTTCCCTTGCATAATAAATAACGTTAGAGCACAAGTTAGTTTCAGTGTGAGTCCTCACTGGCCTGGAACATTCTGAGGAAGCATTTCAGTAGCACAAAGTCATTGTACATCACCAGGACTCAGTGGGGAAGCCCAGCTGTCACTACCAACTGTAAAACAGTAACAATAAAAACTCAACGACATCTATTTTCCTCTCCTCCCTTCTTGCGTCATTATTCTTTATCCTGCTCTGCTTTTTTCTTTATCTTCTTTCTTTTTTTAAATCTCTCTCTGCCCTTTCTCTTCTTTCCCTTCACTCGACTCTGTCCTCTTCCTCATCTATAGTATCACATCTTGTCTATTTCCTCAACACCTTCTTTCTTCTAAACTCTCTGTAGTCTAGTTTTGTTCCCAGGGCCCTGTTGTCACTGTTAATTCACTCAAGTACTTAGGGAGCCCCTACTCTGTGGCAGGCACTGTGCCAAATGCTACAAGCTGTAATGAACAAAACAAAGTCCTTTAACTCAGAGAGGTTACAGCCTAGATATTCTTAGGTTTCCAAATGCTTAATGCAAGTTTTTTCTCACCCAAGTCATCCTCCTTGACCTTTGCTCCTTTTGGTCATTTTCTTCAACCTCTTTTTAAAACCCTCTCTTTCTTTCATTTCAATGGCACCCCATTAAGCAACTCCCAAATAAAGTGGGAAAGTTTGATGTGAGACCTGTGTAATTGGTCTCATTGCTTTATAATTTTGGCTTTTCTTCTTATGATTACTCTGCCCTTTGTTCTTTGGTTTTTCCTCTGAAGGAGAATCAATGGTTACCTTTAGGTTCATCATCCACAGATCTATAACACTCATCTTATTTTTTAATTTCGATTTTATTATCAGTATCTCAAAAGACAGTCGCCATTCCCTCTCAAAAAAAAATTTTTTTTCATTATTTTGCAAGCCTTTCCTTCACTGAAGTCATCTCAGCTCTGGATTTCTGGGTGTTTCAGTGTCATTACTGTCCTATCACAGAGCTTAAAGTCTTGAATTCACAGTTAGCTTGCATCCTCTACGGCTTAATGATTCTCAACCTTTCTCTTTTGCCCCTTTTCCTTAAACATAATGAGACACTCTCTGTGAGTTAAGAATAACTAATATGCGCAAAGTATAATCTGTCTTTGGCGTAGCTCTCATCATTCAAGATCATTTTGAGTTCTATTTATGTATTTTGAATTTTTAAAAATCAACTTTTTATTCAAATGTAATATTATTCTACAGTATTTATTATGTTTCTTAATGCACGCGGTGTTCAGACATCTCATTCACCCACAAATGGAGAAAGGCATTTCTTCACACCATAACGTCCCCTAGTTCCATAATCCACCAGATGAGAATCATTGTTTTAACCAATTTTTTTTTTACTGACTCCTCAAGGTTTTTATTTATTCTTTTAAAAATATTACTTTAATATAATGTATATAAGTAATAGAAATGAAAGTCCACAGCATTATAAATCCACAGCGGGGATAAGCAGATTGTGAGTATGGATAAGATTTTTGTCCCCTCTAAATTTTCATTATAAATGTTTCCATTATATAAGATATTTTACTTATATTCACATAGGGCTTCTTTAAAAAATAAACTTTTTAATTTTAGATCAGTTTTAGATTTATATAAAAAATTGTGAAGATAGAACAAAGAGCTCCCTTATACTCCACACCCAGTTTCTCCTAGTATTGACAAACTACATTAGTAGGATACACTTGTTACAAAAGAATGTACCATTATTGATAAATTATTGATAAATAAAGTCTATATACACTATTCAGACTTCTTTCATTTTTATCCAAGGTCACTTTTCTGTTTCATGGATCACTTCCAGGATACCATGTTAGATTTGGTCATCATGTCTCCATAGGCCCCTCTTGGGTTTGATGATTTTTCATACTTTGTTTCTCATGGCTTTGGCAGTTTTGAGGAGTACTTGTCAGGTATTTTGTACCGTGTCTCCCAATTTGGAATTGTCTGATGTTTTTCTCATGGCTGTACTGGGGAAAAAGACTACAGAGGTAAAGTGCCATTTAACCACGTCAAGAACATGGGCTGTAGCATGATTTATCATTGTGAATGGATTGATCACATTTGTCGGGTTTCTGCATTGTAAAATTACTCTTTTTTCCATACTGTATTCTTTGGAAAGAGATCACTGTAAGCAGTTCACTCCTGAGGAGTGGGCATCTCTGCAGAAATTATGAGGAATTTTTCTGCATGGTAGATATGCCTACTCTCCTCCATTTGTTTATTTTTTTAATCATGTACTTGTATTAGTGTGGGCGCATGAATATTCACATTATAGTTGAAGTCAATAATCTAATACTACTTTATTTTCTTGCTCTTTCATTTGACTCCTATGTCCCTTAACATATTTCAACCATTGTGAGTTTTTGGGGTTTTTTTGTAAGCGTTTTCTCGCTTTCTGCCACTGTAATGCTCCAGGCTTATCTTATATATTTTTACTCCAGTCCTAGAATTAGCCGTTTCTCCAAGGACACCTGGTTTCTTTTCTTTCCTTCTTAACATTAGAAACCAAGATCTGATCCTAATCAACCATTTAAAAAAAATCTCTTGGATGTTTGTTCTTTCCCGGGTAATCTTGGGCTGTGGGCCAACTGACAATATTTGTTAGCATTTACATTTTCTTGATGAAAGCTGCTACTGTAATTTTTGCAAGATCCTTTTTTTAAGATTTCCACTGAGTGCTGACATAGATGTAACACACACTGCCTTTAGACCAGGGCTAAACTCTTCAACATTCATTAAGAACTGGCCTCCATTGTTCTGATGTACTTACTAAACAGTATTTCCTCTCTAAACATCTAATCTGCTCTCTAATCAGGTTGACCTTTTGCAAACTCTCCCAAATGCCACATCCATTCCTGCTTCTGTGCTTTTACTTACGCAGTTTCCTTAGTAGGATTTTATCACTTTTTGATGGTGTTCTGGACTCATCTCTATATACTAATTTCCAGACTTTGCTAGAATAACTTGAATGTGTCTGGGCATCACCAGCTTATAGGTACAAATGAGGGCACATTAATATTTGTGCCTAACTTAAAATTAGTCAACTGACATTCCTCCATGCAGGGTGACAGCTCCACTTCTCAAGTTTTTTCCCTTCTCCTCTAGAATCTCAAGAAGTCCTCTGGCTATAGCACTAACTTAATACAGTCAGATTCTCGGGCTTCTTCATAAGAAATATTTCAGACTCTGCTTAGGACTGCTGGCAAGCATTGTCTACGAAATGAATAATCAAGCACCTCACTCCTCCAGAATTGACTCTTTTAGAGTCTTGTCACAGAAGAGATGCTTGGGTCCTATGGTGTCATGGTTTATATATTGTCTGAGATGAAAAATCTGATAGAGTAATATTAAGACTAATTTAAGATCCCTATATTGGTCAAAGTAACGAGTAAGAGACTTAATTAGGACTTTTCAAAGCAGGCTTATTTACAGTGGATCTTATGACAGAGATGTTGGGAAGGGGATTTGGAAGCCAAATAGTGCAAGAGCCTGGAATAGCAGCAGGGGAGCTGTTACCACTCCTCGGGCCAATGAGACAAAGGGATGGAGATAAAGTCACACCAAGCAGGCTGCCTTGAATGGAGAAGAGGCTTTGGCAGAGAGACAGCCAACATAAGGCAACCTCTCAGGGAGGAAGTGAGTGGAGTACATGATTTGCAAGTTGATGGTACTGGACTAGAGACAACAGATAACAAAAATAACTAGAGAACCGTGTTCCCTCCCTTTCTCTGGTCGTTCTAGGGCTCCTCGTTGGCTGAACTCAACTGCAAGCAAGAAGCATGGTTTTCCTACTGATACAGTTCATACAGGTAAGCCTCGGAGGCTCAGAGTATGATGGAGAGTGGCTCTAGAGTAGATTATGAAAATATCTGGCACTGCCAGCCTTGACTGTTCATACCTGCTGCAAATTAATCAATCAGATACATTTCTTTTAATACTGACTGACAATTGTCATGTTTAGCTACAAACATCAGGATGTTGTAAAAGTTTAGATTTCATATTGATGCCTTTTGAATTCAAGAAAAAATTACAATGTCACTTAATAAAAATAATGATGGCTTACACTTTGTGTAGCACTTTATAATTTTAAGTATTTTTACATATACGGCCTCATTAATAGATACTAATGAAACAGTAAATGATATCCTTTGGTCTCATAGTGTATTCTGGGTGCTACTGTGAAGGGTTTAATTCCAGTAACTCCAGGAGGCAGTTGACTTTATAGATAAAGAAAATGAGACACAGCGAGATTATGTAAAGTTGCCAAATAGTAGAGCCTCGAAATTAACACAGAGCCCGCCCTCAAAACCGTGACAATAGACTGCTGCTTTTGACATGGACAGTGAAAATGGAGAATAAGTGTAAATTAATAGTTATTTTGCCTAAGGAAAAAAAAATTGAGGTTTGAAGAAGATCAGGTGAAATGCTTTGGGTACTTCTGAGTAAAGGGATTTAACCCCGGGACTGCAGTCTTCTGCCCTAAGTTCAGAGATTCTTTTTTTATTATTTCTTATTTGTAAGAAGGAGTTCTCTGGTAGTCGTGATGAGTTCATGTTTCAAGGTCTTGTTATAGCTAATCAAATCAAAACATCAAATATAAGAAGCTAAACAGAAAAAGGTATATGCTAGTTTTCATTTATCCTGCAAAAAATATGGAATTGGATTCATTTCATTTAGAGGCACTTCAGTGGATGCTGATGCCAGAGATCCTTTGGTAATGCCTCCAGATTTCTTAGGATGGGTGGCCCTCACATCACGTTTGTATTATAAGGTGTACAGACTTCTTGCTTTCCTTGGAGAATGAGGGCTGGCACTACCAAGGAACACAGCTGTCTGGAACTGCAGTCTACCCTGCTCTGATGCACTGTGCCTTGTATTTTAATATTCCACCTAAGCAAAATATTTCAACCATTTTTGTTAGGGCTGTTTTTGATCTAGGCTGTCTTATTTCAGCACAAACATGGAAGGGCTTGAGTTTATATTTGGTACATGTGTTCTTTACTTATCAATATTCCCTGTCGTCTCTAGCCCACTATCCTTAAGATTCATATTCCTTAAGATGCCTGTATATTATAAGGTCCTACAATCTCAATATGTTTCTAAAATTCACTTAATTCAATGTAACACATTTTTATTTTTAAAACCAACCCATCTTAATTTATTTCTCTGGCTTATTATGTACTTCAAAAGTTGGCATGGTCACTCCTTGTACTGAAAATGAGTATTTATTTTTCAGGATAAAAATCAAAAGTGGGGAGGGGCGATGTAAGGGTAGAGAAATAAGAGGTACAAACTATTAAGTATAAAATAAGCTATGAGGACATATTGTACAACATGGGGAAAATAGTCAGTATTTTACAATAGGTATAAGTGGAGTGTATCCTTTGAATACTGTAAATCACTATATTGTACCTGTAACTTATATAATAATGCTGTGCAGCAGTTAGACTGCAATTAAAAAAAATAAAAGTCCTTAATACAAACCTGTAGACCTTACCTAACTCTGTAATGTCCTCTCTTACCACTGCCTACTTTGCTTTCTGTGCTTTACCTACACTGGCCTTCCCTCGGCAGCTCACATATGTCAAACTCCTTTTTATTTATTTTATTTTATTTTATTTTATTTTATTTTATTTTATTTTATTTTATTTTATTTTATTTTATTTTATTGTGTTATAGTCAGTTTATAGTATTGTATCAATTTCCAGTATAGAGCACAATTTTTCAGTTATACATGAACATACATATATTCATTGTCACATGCTTTCTCACCGTGAGCTACCTTAAGATCTTGCATTTATTTCCCTGTGCTGTACAGTATAATCTTGTTTATCTGTTCTACATATGCCTGTCAGTATCTACAGATTTTGAACTCCCAGTCTGTCCCTTCCCACCCCCTCCCCCCGGCAATCACAAGTTTGTATTCTATGTCTATGAGTCTGTTTCTATTTTGGATTTATGTTCATTTGTCTTTTTCTTTTCTTTTTCTTTCTTTCTTTTTTTGGTCAAGCTCGTTTTTAATGCAGGGCTCTTGAACATTCTCTTTCCTCTGCTTGAACGGATCCTAGTATTTCTCTTTGCATGGTTAATTCCCCCTTCATGTTTCAGATCATATATTAATACTAATTTCTAGAGATGATAGCCATAAACAGTTTTAATACTGAACTATTTCTTTATAATGGTGCAGTTTATATTTGGCAATTCACCCTTTCAATTTATATCAATTTATGAATCTGTGTAAATTTTTTTCATCTTCCTTCGCTCCCATAGACAGTAAGCCCCATGAGATCAGGGATCATATTTCTTTTGTTCAGCCCTTTATAGGTGATAAAAAAGTACAGGGAACAGCACATAGGAGACACTCAGTAAATAATGGCTGGGTGACTGAATGAATTCTGCTTATCAACTAGATTTCAATGTTACCTGTGGTAAGAGTAGTATTTGGATTCCAGATAATATCTACAGCATTTTGACTTAATTAGTCCTCATTCCAAGTCCCTTTTTGTCTCTTTTCCTTTCCCCCAAGTCTTATCCACTCTCTGCTTTGGTTGATCTGTTATGAGTCCTTTCTGGGTCTACACTAACCTCCTCTCCTCTGTTCTGCTATTTTAATCTGCCCTAAAATTTCACACTTAGTTTATCCTCTTTCTGATTTCACAATTGAACTTTATTTATTATTCAGATCACTCAGTGATTCATGTTATTTCCCCAGATTTGTCTCTTGAACATACATGTTTCCTTCCTCCATCCCTCCCTTCCTCATTTCCATCCTTTTTGCTGCTTTTCTTTTGTTTAACTTCTGAGAATTTGTCCAGACCATTACCCTCCCATTGCCCTCACCCCCAACATGCTCACTTAACAAACTAGGCTACTCTTTCATAAGTGCATCTTGGAATTACTCACTTTTAATTAGAGTGGGTGTAAATTCATACCCACAATATCTAAATTGCCTCTCTCCCCTACACAGCACCCTCCTCGTAACAAGTGCAAGTACAAGTGTCCTGTTCTATTCTGTGGCTAAGGACTTAGGGATTTTCTCCCAGATCTGCCTTTCACTGACTTTTCTAAACCTCATTGTTCCACGTTGCCTGGCTTCTGTGACAGCCTCTTTATTTTGAGTCTAGACTTTGCCTCTCTTTCTCCCTTTGGACTTGACTCTTTTATTTCAGAGTCTTCTCCTGCCTTCCATCCACAAATCTTTGATTAACCAAGTTCCTCCTTTAACACCCAGTCCTTGTTCTCACATCCTAGCCCTGGATTAGAACCCTGGGTCTCCTGCCTGCCTAAGATAAGCGCTTACACCCACAACATGACAATATTTCTTTCCTAATGTTGTGTGTAAAAAATCAACAAAAGCACATAGATAAGAAGGATGAAAGCTGGGAGGAATTCATTGAAATGGAAAAACAAAACATGGATCCTGCATGAAGCAGATCTTATTCTATAATTTCTGAATATTGTAATTAGGTTTTATAAATTTTCTCCAATGTAGCTGTGTGGCAGTCTTAAAAATAGGTGAAATTCTCCCCTTAAGTAAGACTATGTCCTATAACTTATGCAAAAGTTATACTAATTCTGCTGTAAAACATATTCTATAAAAGGTGTAGATTTGAACAACCCCAGAGGAAATGGGTCATTTATTGAGATTAGCAATCTTGCCTGGGACATGGATACAAATGGAAGTCACACACCATATGTGTAAATATTTTAAAAATTAAAATAGAGCCAGAAAACAATTTTCTTGCCTAGACAAATATATTCCATAATGATCTGAAAGGCCCAGTTTGAATTTTAAATTCTCAGCTTCTTATAATGACTTGCAAGATTATGCTGGTCCCAGCCTCTGGCTCTTTACCCTGGCCCACCTATCTTTTCTTTCTGTCCTTGCTGGGCCCCACAATGGGAGAGACCTTGCTTACACAGGTGTGGACACAAAGCCCACATACCCAAGCTCTTTCCACACCTCTACAAACTGTGGCTCCTTGGACCTAGGAATAAATACATCTGTGACATGGCCTTTCTCAGGAGAACAGAGTAGACCTTGGGAAGAAGTCTGCCCATGTCCTATATCCAGGTTTGGGATATTTGGGCAGTGGTTTCTGGTGCTAGGAATCTGAATTATTATCTAGAAAGATACTGGGAAAATTGAAGTGGGAACATCATTTTGATCTACAAACCCATCCTGTTTATTGGAAGAGATACAGCCAGAAGGTTTCGAGCTAAAGTTAGGCCACCCAAATTTCAAGAATCAGGGCAGAGACTCTCCTTCCTGGATCAAAGAATGGATTGGTCTTTAGGATGTATTAAGAATGTCTGCCTTGCAAATAAACCAAGAAATGTATTTTTTCTTCATTTAGAAAACAATTCAGTGGAGGATCTTAGATTGGGTACAACTCTTTAAAAGATAAACTGACCAGTTAGTCTTTATTTCATAAAGGCCTCTAGAAACTTTGTGTCCATATCAAAAATCAAAAGACCTACAGTGAAATTAGACAGAGCTGAGTACCACCAGAAATGTGGAATAAGACTGGACATGAATGGGAACTAAATTTCTTAAGGCTTGGGCACAGAGGTCCTTCAAGAAGGGTGTAGGAAATTTAGTCTTAATATAAAATAACCTGAAGTTCAAAGACAGAATTTTAGAATTTAGAACTACTTAATAAAAGAGTCTCCATCCCTATTAAAGCTGGATTCAGAGAAATTTAATTAGGCCAGAGAATTGAAAAGTGCAGTGAAACTTAGGACTAGAGGTGACATTGAAGCCACATTTAGAAAGATCAGAAAGTAGCTTGGGAGAGGTTGGGGTACTCAGTAGACTTCACAGCAGAGCTCATAGAAGTCTCCTCACATTAGAATTTGCTCAGACAGAAAGAGGAAATACATTGGTAGTCATTTCAGGGTGTCTGAGTCCCTAAATAATTGTGCCAACCATGAAACCCGTTACTAGACTTCTGTTAAAAATTTAGAAATATTTCCTGTAACTATTCATTTATTTCTGTATTATTTTAATTTCTTAGTAAAGTTCTTTTATCAGCAAAAGTTCTGTGTTTGAAAGCAAAAAAAAATTGACTCAGGGAAATTTTAACACACACTTAATTTACTGAAAAAAATATTCGATAGCTTGTGGAAACTTTGAGAAAGATGAAGAACATGGATGGGTTGGGATTAGGCAAGGCTACATAATCTCCAAGAGCTGTCTGGGAGGAACACTTTTGTCTCTTGTCTTTGAGATATTTGCTCCAGATTCCATCCCAGATGGGATAGAATTATTAGCTGATCCAAAATCCCTTTAACATTCAGAGGGGCAAGAAAACACAAGCTTTTGACGTTTTAGCTTCTTTAGAATGAGAATGAATCTGGCTTCCCATAAGATTCATATATTTGTATGCTAAGTAAGTAACTTAATAGTGACCACCATTTCTTTGAAAAGAATGTGTCTGTTTGGCTGTCTGAGGAGAAGAAAAATAAAGTTATAGTGTAAGTCTGTGCTTGGGCACACAAAGATATCAGTGTTTCCTGAGAGTAAAATACATTCTTACCTGAGTATATAACAAGAAATTCATAAGAAGTTAGGGGGAGAGCAGCTAGTGAGCTAAAACCTTAGAATGGATATATAGTCACAATTGCTGTTTCCTTTCCATTGTGTACTGTAAAGGGTTAATTTACCATGTTGAGTTGTCCGAACCCTAAACGTTCCAAAAATCTTCACGACTGATATTTGTCTGGTTCTGGGGAGATAACCTCTGGAATATTCTGCCTGGTAAGAATGTCTTTGTATATCTCAAACCTTGGGCCGTTACTAGATAAATTATGCTAATGCAATTTATGGTAAATGTCAATTTTTGTATGAATGCCTGGGGCCTTGAGCCATGTTATATCAGTTTGACCTCTGGAGAGGCTCCAATCTGAGTAGTTGAAGTCAGTCACATAGGTGCTTCTTGCCTAGATGACTGACTCCCAAATAAACTCCCTAGACACCAAGGCACAAGTGAACTTTCCTGGTTGGCAGCACTTCACATGTGTTGCTGGAAAAATTAAATGCTGACTGTGTAACTCCACCAGGAGAAGACATCTGAAAGATCATGCCTGATTTCTTCTGGACTTGCCCCACATCCTTTTTTTCTTTGCTGATTGTAATCTATATACTCCTGCTGTAATCAACGGTAACCATGAGTCTCACAGCTCTTCTGGGTCTTGTAAATCATTCCAGTGAATCACCAAACCTGAGGCTGGTTTCATGGACCTCCAGCATGCATGGGAAACAGGATTCAACTTAGAATTTCCATCAGATCTTAAGTTAAAGAGCAGTAGCTATTTTCTCTATTTATCAAACTTTTTCCTAGGGACTGCTATCATAATGCATTGCATGCATTTATATTCTGTTTTTATTTAAGGATAAATGTAATACCCTTTGGATAGAAGGCAGAAAACATTAAAATGGAGAGTGAATACTTAACTGAATGCCTCCTCAGACACTGTAATGAGGAGCAATATAAGTAAGAAACAAATGAAAGAGACCTGGCAGTTCACATTATTCATACCAAGCAAAGCAACAATACAGTATTTTACGTCATTCCTTTCTTAGAACGGAGTTTACTGTACACTAATTTTTCATATATTATTTTTGCTAGCTCTCTCTTTTGTTACCTTCGGTATATGTCCCTTGCTTTCTTTTTGAGTTGAGTTGGCAAGATGTGAGTTACAGTGACAAACAAACACGATAAATTTCTGCTGCCCTGTGAAATTTGTTCAGTGTAGAGTTCTTTTGCTGTTTAGAATCCTAATGTTATGCTCAAGCAGCCCTTTCCATCCATCAGATCGCATGCTGCCATCTGTAGAAGTGCCACAGTACCAAGATTTATGTGTTACTATTTAAGGAATTTAGGTTTGGCAACTTCGTGCTGTTCATTTGGCCAAACAATAATATGCTAATTAACCTGCTTGACCTAAATTATACAGCACTTGAGGATGTACAGCCAACCCAATTGCTCAGTTGGCTGAGCATTCCTGACCCTACAGTTTTGTATATAAGGAGCTTTACATCATAAAACAAATGCTTGTTGGACTGCTCCACTTTGTCGTCTGAAAGGGAATTAATTATCTTCAGTTTACTAACGGAAATTTATATTTCATTTGGTTTGTGATGGTTATACCAATATTTCACAATTAATGTGCCTCAGTAGGGACAAAAAATTTACTTTCTTTCTTAGGATAATCTGTAATTTTCAGTGGTCCAAAACACTGATAAGAAATATAGATGTTCCTATTTATTTTAGCTTGAGGATAGGACTTGAACTTCAAGATCCATATGTGGGTTCAGAGAACACAGATGCCCAGAACCTATATGTAAAGTTTTATATGCATGTGTTTAAAGTATTTTATTGGAAAAGTTTTTTTTTAAAGATTCTCAAAATGCATTTTTCACCTCTCCCTCAAATAAAATGTAAAAATAGTCATTAGATATTCAAAATTCATGATCCTTTTTAAGATAACTTCTTTCCGTGGCCCCATATCACTGGTTTTCTTATTTATCATGTAATGCTAAAAAATCATTGCAATATCTCTCACTGCCCCGACTCCTCACCCATCTGCCATCTCAGCAGAAATCAAATAAATGAAACTCTCTCATAATCAGAAACAAATTAAAACAGTAGAGATTGAAGAAAATTATTGCAAGGGAGCTCTTAAAGCTTACATTTTCTAGCACAGGTCAAAACAGTGCTAACTTTGCTCTGGTTCCACAGGCTAAAGTCTCTGGATATCCTGATAACAGAAGAACAGGAAAAGAAAATCATTCAGCAGAGAAAAGAAAAGTTAAGGGAGAAAAAAAGAAAAACAGCAAATAAAATAGAAGGCAGAAAAACTTACAGAGGCTTTAAATATATGTAAACAGTGCGTGTATATAATGTATAGAAGCAGACCGAAAAATAATAACATTGTCCTGTAAAGCAGTGCTTGTCAGACTACAGGGCTTAGAAATCATCAGAGACTCTTCTTCAAATGCAGAGTTTGGCTATGTAGTTTGGGTTGGGAACCTTCCATTCTGCATCTCTAAGAAGCCTGGAGGTGATACCAGTGCTATCTTCAGACCATACTTTATTTTGTAAACTTTAAACCAAGGTCAAATTCTACTGACGGCCTGAAATCCATAACGTCAGCAAGGTAAAAATCAAAGCTGAGACATTTTTTTAAAAACCTTGGTGAATAGTAAAGAGAAAATTATGTGTGTGTGTGTGTCTTATGAGAAAGCAAGAATAAGTAAGTTTAGTAGAAGAATGCAGTATTATCTCGTCAGTGCTAATTGGCATCATATGAAGATACTTCCTGTCTTCGCTAGTACAGTATCAGATAAAGATAATAAACATCTGGAATCAGTGTGGTTGGATTAGTGCATAAGGGAAATGGTGTTTAAATGTTTTCCAATGAAATGATCAGGTGAATGTACATATGCTTGACCTAATGCTTACTGAAAAGCATTGTAATAATCGTAGTAGTAATAATAATTAAAAATAATAGTAACAGAAAAAACCAATTTACCAAGCAGTGTAGGTGGCTTTAAAGTTCTGTCCCACCTTTCCAGCACTTCTGCTCTCTTTTTCATGTAACTGTTATTACTAACGTATATTCATACATAGATTCCTGATTTAAATATAAGTAGAGAAATAAGTACTTTTATTATTTTCTCATAAAAGGCTGCATACCATACATACTCTTCTAGACTTTGCTTTCTTTATATACACCACCTGAGATAGGATTCTTTTCTACAGTGGGATAGTACAATTGTTTTGTTTAACCCGTCTCTTATTTACAGAGTTTTGGGTTTTTTTTTCCCTAAAATTAACAATATCAACATACCCCAGATACTTTGTACATGTACAAGTATACAGTAGGAAAACTCCCCAGAAGTGGGGTTGTTGAGTCAAAAAGTACATTCATTTGTAATTTTGATAAATACTGCCAAGTTGCTCTCCATAGAGATTGGTAGCCCTGTAACTAATTAGCATTTATCCCCATATCCTCACCAACAGAGGATGTTAGCATATTTTTGGATTTTTGCTAAACTGATACATGAAAAATGCAAACCTGTGTAATTTAAATTAACATTTCTCTTGTTATAAGTTAAATTCAACAACTTTTCATACGATGAAGAATCACTTGAAATTCCTTGTTTGGAAAGTGTTTGTTCATGTTATTTACTCATATTTCTATTATGTTATTGGCCTTTTGTGATTGATTTCTGGAGGTTTTTTATATATTAAGAAGATTCACTTTTGTGATGTGAGTTGCAAATCTTTTTTCTCAGTTTTGTATTCATGTTTTTAGTTCACCTGTTTTTTTTTTCTTATGGAAGCTTTTATTTTTATGAGGTTGGTTGTATTGATTATTTATTTCATGGCTTCTGGACTTTGTGTAAAAGCAAGCAAGGTCTTTTAAGATTATAAAGCAATACTCCCTTGTTTCCTCATAGGACATTTCTTCATACTATATATTTAAATCTTGGATATATTTAAAGTTTATCCTAGTTTATGATGTGATTTTAGTGGTAAATACTATTTATTGAATAATAGCATTGAAGGACACAAAATAAGGTTGCACAAATGGAAAAATATTCTAGGTTCTGTGTGATGTTGACTGTACTTACACAAGAACCTGGCATATTTTTCTATTTATGCCTCATTTTGTGTCTTTTCAGTACTTGTCAATTGAACATTTATTATGTACCAGGACTTGTCTAATTGATGGAGGTCAACCATGTTTATGGAGCTCACATTTTGGTGAAGGGAGAAAAATAACAAAAAATGTCTAATGAAAAAATGATATAGTGTATTCAAAGATGAGTAAGTGATTGGGAAAAATCATTGCAGGGAAAGGGGGTAGAATCAGTGTGCCTGTGTGTGTGTATGTGTGTTTGTATGTGTTGATGTAAGTGGGGGGGCTAGGTGTTGACACATTTTATAATACAGTGTTTTGAATTCAAAGTCACAGTACACATTTTCATTTGTTCAATCTTCACTTACGTCTTTCAATACTGTTTCACAGTATTCTCCATATATGTCTCATGTATTTCATTTCAATTTATGCCTAGACATTTTATCTTTTGTTTTTTGGCATTTCTGCCATTGTAAGTGGAATCTTTTTTCCCACTGTATCTTCTAAACAGTTACATAATATATGTGTGTGTGTGAGAGAGTGTATGTTGATTTTATTTTATTTTTATCGAAGTATAGTTGATCTACAATGCTGTGTTAGTTTCAGGTATACAGCAAAGTGATTCAGTTATATGTATATACATGTATTCATGAATAAAAGAAACAGGTCAGTGACTTGCTTTGCCAGATATCAAGACTTATCTTAAAGTCATTATAATTAAATAGGGTATTTGCTGCACAGATAGGTAAAAACGTTAATACAGAATTCAGAGCCCAGAAGTATATCTCTAAAGACATGAAATCTTCATGTAAGACAGATCAGTAGAGTTAGGATAGATTATTCAACAAATGTGCTGAGATGATCAGTAGGTCATAGGGAAGAAAATGAAAAGTTTATCTATGTTCAACTATACACAAAAATCAGTTCAAGATAGATTAAGTATTTAAAGATGAAAAATGAAACCATGAAATTCTTATAACAAAATATGGAAGAAGCTGTATCTTCTGATTAACGTTTCTTAAATACTCAAGCAGTGCAAACTAAAATAGAACAGATTGAAAATCTTAATTGCACTAAAATTATTATAAGGAAAATAAAAATAAAAGCCACACAGTAACTTAGGATATTAAGAATACACTTAAGTAACAAAAGGTAAATAATCTAGAACATATGAGGAACGAATTACTAATTTATAAATCAAATGAATAGATACATGTGCCAAAGCAAGAAATTAATCCTAAAGAAAAGGAAACAAAAAATTCAACTTCCATAGTGATCACAAAATCAAGTTAAACTATGTAGAGATAACCTATTTAAATCCTACAAGAGCATCCAAATTTTAAAAACCAGAAGACACAAAGTGTAGACAAGGATACGGATCGATGAGAACTCCAACATATTACTGGAGTCAATGTAAATGGTACACCTTAGAGCACAATTTTTTATTACTGTAGACAATTAAACATGCATATATGTATAACTCGGCATTTACAATACTTTAGTTATGATTCTTTGATAGCAACAAGAAAACCACATGGAAAACTTTAAAAATACACTAGTTCTGGGAATTCATCACAGGCCAAATAATTCAAGACTCTCAGAAGTGATGAGTAGACATCAGTATTTCTAAATAGTTCTTGGCATGGTTACTACATGCAGTCAGGTTTGAGAAGTACTGCCAGAGTAAGCCTCTCATGTGTAACCCGAGACATGAATGAGAATGTTCATAGCAACATGACTTGTGATGGCAAAATGCCGAGGTCAACTTAGATGTCCACAAACCATGGAGTTAAAGAAACTGAACTACAGTCAGAGTACAGAATGTTACTTAGCAGCAACAATGAACAAACCACAGACATATGTATCAACATGGATTAATTAAAACAAATAAACTGCTGAATGATGTAGGCTGGAGTCCTCAGGACACACAGACTGTGACTGAGTTTAGTTTTGAAGAGATTTACGTAAGAGTGCTCTGGGAATGACACCTGTGAGCAATGAGAGAAGCAGATTTGGAAACGGAGAAGCTGAACTGGGATGCAGTTGTAACAGAGGTCTCAGCCAGTAATGTGGGGAGCTCTGACTGGGATGGCCCTTCAGGATTGTCCCCATTGAGACAAAGGAGCTGGACTTTTGTACCCCCACATTAAGCAGGTTGGGTATTACTTTTTCTGGTTTCTCATCTCTCTTGATCCTAGGAACTCAGTGTTATATTGACTGTCTCCATTACCCTCTGGATCTCCTATTTTTAGCCCTGACTTACGGAGAACAGGTATTTCATGATGCTAGTGCCTTAGTCAATAGGACGTTCCGTATCACTGTGGCAAATGGAACATCCTCTGAGTCCTCAGTGTGTTTTCCGATTTTAAACTTCCTAGTTTTCTGAGTCTTTTGATATCTTCCTCTACCATTTGCCATGGAATTTCAGGATTTCTACTCTTCTAAGTTTAAACCATTGCTTTTTCCAAGTTTTTCTGTGGAAACTTAGAGGAGTGTTAACTCTCTATTCCATAATGCTTATCAGTGTGTTTAGTCCTGTATCATGGGAGAGTACTCCCTTTTCAATAAACTCCAACTTTATGCCCCATCTCCTTTATTCCAGAACCTAAAAGATTTAGTCCCTACACGCTCTACCAGTTCCTGCTGGGAAGTGTTAATGAGGTGTTATGAGTACTTTGGGTTCAGTTCCTGTCCTTTCTTGCCAGACCCAGCCATTCCCTGGCCAGATTATGTTGTGACCTGACCCTAGTGATTGGATTGATAGCCAGAAAGGGCTAGAGAAATGGTGCTTGAGGGCACATATGTTGTCTTGCAAAGCAGAAGAGTCCAATATTTTCAAGCAAGAATACAGTACTTGTTTCTAATAGGATGGATCGAGCTACTTAGCAGGCCCAGCGTCTTCAGGAGAATCTGAGATTCAAGATACTTGAGTTCATTGACTCAGATATCCCATCCAAAGTCTTTGCATCCTCTCCCTTCCACATCACAGATCTGACATTCAGGTACCAATCCTGTTGGTGTTTAGAGTTCAACCTTCTTTGGAGTTCTCCTATTATAATAGAATCCTCTGCCTCATTCTCAGCTTTTCTGCCCTCTAAGCTGTGGGAGATCAGAGACTCTTTCTATGCTGTGAAGAACTCTCTCTAGCTTTCATACTGTTTTTAATGTACATATGGTGGTTCATTACCTTCAGCCTTACGCTATCATCTTATAATGCATTGATGGGTCCCAGCAGCAGTTATCCTACTCCATAATCCTTGTAATCTCTATTTCCCCTGTACTTCTAGAGCATCTGAGCTATTGCACCCACCAGTGAACTTCCTTCCTCTAGCATTTCATTCCAGTTCACCACTGATAAATATTTAACACAATCACATCAGTGGTAATCAGTGCTCCACCTACCACAAGGGCTGGAGTCTCCATTATTAACTGGCTGCAGGGTGACCTGGCTTCAGAATCTTATCTTTGAGTCGGCTTTCTAAATCCACACTGCCACCAACTGTCATAGATTGTGTCCTCCAGGAAACAGACTTTGTATACAGATCAGTTTATTGGGGAGTGTCAGTGAGATCAATACCTATGAGACATCAGACTAGCCAGATGGAGCAGAGGTAGAAGTTGACCTGTGATGCAATTGCAAAAGATACTATGGGACACCTGGAGCCGATATATCCCTTTAGAGTTGTCCCATTCGAGTCAAGAAGGCCAAGCATTTGTCCCTACGCATCAGCCAGTCATTGGATACAGGTCACCTCTAGGAATGGGGTGCTCCTTGGCAGGACAGCTACCATCAGCTGAGGGCATTTTCTGGTGAGGGAAAGGCTAGAAACTAATGGTCACTATTCCTGGCAGCTGTGGGAGTCAGCACCCGAGTCCTGAAGGGGAAGCTGAGCATCACACCACAATGTCTTCTAAAAAAAGTAAATTTTATAAAATACAAGAATATTATTTTCAAAGTATGATAAAATTAAACAGTAAATTATCATTTATTTATGCATATACATATCTATTTGCATAGCTGGAAAAACTAAAGAAAAAAAGGAATAATTTGCACAAAAATTACTGTCACAGTTAACCAGGTAGAAATGGTTGGTTATCTGGGAAGGCACACATGAGATTAAAGGAAATGATTAAGTTCTATTTCTGAAATTGGATGGTTGATACATGTGTGTCCATTTCATCTTTCTCCTTTGACATATATGTTTAAATTTTACATGCTCATATTTTTATATCTTATTTTCTCTCTTAAAGCAGAGGATTGTGAAATATATATGTATTTTGTTTAACATTAAACCTAAGATATGTCGAAAATATGATGTGAATACTAAAAGTGCTAAAGAAAATGATTCATAGTACCTCACATGAGGGAGATAGATAATCCTGCCCTGTTTGTGTTATATGCAGTCAGGTCAAGCCAGTCTCGATGGAGAAGACATTCTAAATTTAGTAATAAATACCTTGTCTAGAGCAAGGAACACACTATCTGGACATTAGCAATTCTTTCTAACATTGTTTAGATAGTTCTGTTATTTGGAAAAGTTTTGAATTATGATGGCATGAAGAGGTAGAGTAAGGATTAACAGAAATATCAGAAATACAAGATAGTTGGCCTTACAATAGGAAGAAATTTCAAACTGAAGATGAAATTAATTCATGAAGGAAATTATATGCTTTCTTTACTGATGGATAAAACTAAGCTGGACACACTACATACTCTGAATATTATGGAAGTTATATGTATATATTTAATATTAGAGAGGTTTTATATACATATATATATTTAAGAGTCAGAGGAGATACTCCTTCATTATATTTCTTGAACACGTGCAATGCTAGGCACTGTGCCAAGTTCTGGGATAAAATGAATATATATATAAAATAAGTCCTAATATATAAGAGGGACAAAGTTTCTGCATCCAATTCCAATGTATGGGTTTTTCCCCCACACATCCAAGAAATTCTCTGACACTACCTGGGTGTCCTACAATTCAACTCAATTCTGACACTAACTACTCAGAGATAGCATCAAATTCCACAGTTTGAGGGCTTAGTCCCACAAAGTTGCTGTCCATTTCACATGCCAATTACAAATCCAGGTTGTTACCTGTCCTTGTAACTGACCGGCTACAAGTCAGAGGTTCCCATGACCTCCTTCTTGGGTATGATTAATTTGTTAGAGTGGCTCACAGAACTCAGGAAAACTAGTTTACTCACTACATTACCAACTTATTGCAAAGGAGATTTAAAAATATGAATGAACAGCTAGATGAAGATATCCATAAGGTTGGGTCCCAAACAAAGGAGCTTTTGTCCTCATGAAGTTTAGGGCTGGTAGTGGCACATGGAAGCCTCTGGTTCCTCAACCTGGGAGGCTCACTGAACCCCCTCTTATGGGGTTTTTATGGAAACCCTATCTTTTTGGATTATGGTTTTCATGGAAGCTTCATTACACTGGCATGGTTGAATACATTATTAACTAATTGATTCAAACTCCAGCCCCTCTCCCCTCCCTGATAATCAGGGGGTGGGACTGAAAGTTCCAACCTTCTATCCATGGTAGATTCCTCTGGCAACCAGGCCCTTTCCATAGGTGACTTCCAGAAGAAAGTCACCTTGTTAACATAAATTCAGTTGTGGTTGAAAGGGGCTTGTTATGAATAACAAGACACTCATTTCCCCTTTATGGCTCTGAAGTGATTTCAGGAGACCAAATACTATTTTTAAAAGATACTCTCATTGTTCTTAATGCTCAGGAAATTCCAAGGTTTTGGGGAGCTATGAGCCAGGAGCAGTGGACAAAGACCAAATACATATGAGAAATGTGTTTTGGTCATCTAAATCACCAAATACACATTTCTCATAAATTATAGTGTAGTTAGAGATAAATGCAACACTAACTGAGGTGGAGACAGTGATTCCTGTCCACTGCCCCCCAACTTCTTCTGGCAACACACACACAGGACACACGGTCCAAAAATCAGGCTTCACAAATCCCTGCTTGAACTAAAATATTAGGTAATATTTAAGGTTTTTTTTTCTAATTTCCAGTTATATAATAAAAAAGTTGTTAAATATATCTGTGACATGCTCATCTCACAGGAAGTTTCATTAACTGAATTGAATACTCACTAATTTTCTGAAGATATTAAAATATATTTCACATTTTATTTAATTCCTATGAAATGAAATATTTATATTCTTTGCTCATAGTTAATAAAAAACTTAAACAGATTAACCATAAAATTTTTTCATTACTGCTTTTGTAAGTTGTACAATAAATCTAAACTAATTTGATTAGCTGATTATTAAAAATTTGAAGAAGGCTTATTTGGAAATCACAATTTTAGCGATAAATATTTCTTCTAAATAGAAAATAAATCTGTGCATAGTTGGTCCATTATACTTAATAAAAGCACTTCATGGAGGTACAGAATAGATTATATTCAAATTTAACTCAATAATTAATGTCTGTGTTGTATACTTGTTTGTTTACAACAAAAAGAAAGTCATGATTTATCATAATGTACAGATATTCATATCCTTATATTCATTTTCTCTTTTCCCTCTCTCACATCAGAGGAAACTAGGGATAATCTTTATATCTTGGAGTTTAGATCAGGTGTCGTAGGCAGAAAGGCGAAATTATTTGAATAAATAACAGGTGTCACCAGAAGTCACCATGGAAACACAAGAATGAATGTTTCTATAGAAACCCTACACCTCCCTAAATGGCATCTATTTATGGTAATACTAATATTTGTCTTTTATCATATATGATAAAAATCTGAAGATAGAAGAGTTAGGACCACAAATGTACCCCAAATAATGATGTAAGGAGTATCTGTCTATTCTATCATCAACCATGCATTCAGCAAATGTTTAGTGATTTCTGTTTTTACCAGGCACTATTCTATGTCCCAGGGATACAGTAGTAAATAAGAGAAAACCTCTAAGCCCTGAATACTTTGATATTCATGGGAATAATTTAAAAGTAAAATAAAATCAAACATAATTCAATTATACAGTTTCACATGAGGCTAAGAGCTCAGAATTAATGTTATAATCTTGGATATGCTAAATGTGTCCTGGTAAGCCATTTTATCTTTTTCTTTCTTCCCAATATTTTCTGATCTATTTATTCTAATTATCTTCTTAAATGCCTACCTACTTTTCAAAACCAGGGCTTTTTGTAAGAAATACCATTTTCTTTCCTGTTTCACACAAGCCCCTAATGCTATATGTTAATATTTATTCACCTTATTTTCTAAAATATATTTCTTTTTTGCTTCATTTTTAACTAAGACACGTCAGCTTATTTGTTTGAGTGTCTAAGTTGATTCGTTTGAGATGGTGAGAGTATGGGGGTCCTAGGGATAATGCAGGGGAGGATCAAATTTTTCTTCTACGCTTCTAGGTTCTTTGGCTGGTCTGAGAATGAAACTGACACAAGACAAATTAACACAAGAAAAACAAATATAATTGTGTGTGTATGAGAGCCCAATAAAAGTATGAGACCCAAAGGCAGGCAGACAAATGAGGCTCATATGCCACCTGGACTAAGGAATGGGATAGAGTCCTGGGGTGTCCTGGCAGAGGAGCGCAATTCACAGGAAGACAAGAAGAACAGATGTTTGACAATCAAATGTTTGCCCTGCCATGCAGGCCAGTCGTTCGGATAAAAAGTTCTCTCTGGTAACAGTTCTCTTTCTGGGTCAGGCCACCTATCTAAGTTCTTGTAGGCAGTTAAGGGGGAAGTAACAGTTTTTTCTTAAATCTGCTGGGTCTTAAATGCCTTCATCTCAAAATAATCCATATGCCAAAGTGGCACATTTTAGGGTGAGAAATTCTGCTCCCCTTCACCTCCCACGACTGGACCTGAGAACAGTTGTTGGAGACACAACAAATAATGTTAAGAATTGGCCTTGATTGCACTCATTTTGACTATGTTTGAAGTGCAGCTTGGCATAGGCATTAGACGACTATGCATGAGTCAGGTGTAATACCACAGGATACTTTCTGTAGAAATTTGTAATATCTTAGAATTTGTTACATTATTTTGCATATTGTTAAAATATTAAGTTTCTATTATTTTCCTTATTTTAAAAGTCAGAGATCTGTTTGTTCAAGGCAACATTGCTAAAAGTTGGAAGAATTAATATCCAAACTCATGATTGTGCTGGGGTCCAGGGTAGGCTGCCACAAAATGTGCCTCAGTGTCGTATTGGTTATTTTGAATTAAAGTTATTTAAGAAAAACCCAGTGCAAGAGAGGTACTCTAACCCCCCCCCCTTTTTTTTTTGGTCTTCCTAAAAGCAGGAATCGAATCTCTCATGTGAAAGTTGCACTCCCTGCATCTGGCGACAGGACACCCTTATCACCAGAGATAGGGTCCTGGGGCCAAGAACTCTTATGTAAAAGAAGCCTTGTTACTTCTTCTGCCCTAAGCCCAAATTCTATCCAGATGCTTCACTAATTAAGCACCCCAACCCTAAGTTTCTTTGTTCTGTCAATTCCTCACCAATTTATTGTTTCCTTGTCTAAAAAGTATAAAAGCTGCCTGCTTTGGCCCCTTCTTAGGTCCCATTTCTATGCGACCTCTGTGTGCACAAATTAAAATTTGTTTGTTTTTCTCCTATTAATCTGTCTTGTGTCAATTATGAGTCCAGCCACAAGAGCTCAAGACGGGTAGAGTGGGAAATTCCTACTCCCTGCCAACAATCGCAAATCCTGATCTTTTTCACCGTAGTATCTCCCTAGTTTGGGTGACAGAATGAAGAAAAGGGCTCTTTTCTTAGGCATTATCTCCCCTATCTGCATTCTCTGCCTGGCTTATGAAACCCTTATTGATATACATACAAAAGGAGTCATGGATCTAATGACAAACTAGACTAATAACTCTTATTCTTGAGGTTATAATCTAAATGGAAAACATAATACCATTCATTTTGCTTTCCCTTTGAAAAAGGACCTGTTTTGACCAGGTATATCATGAAATTTAAACTATTGACCATTGGCCAGTTCAGATCCTATGCTTGGTGTTGATGACTATAGGGCATTTTATTGTAAGCCATTTATATATGACCAGGAGTCATATTTCACTTCCATATTTTGCAAGGACACTTTGTGGTTAATTGAATTTGAGTGATTGAAAGAAAAAAAAAAGGATAAATTCTCTTAACAGCATGAATTTTTTGACAATCATAAAAAAATCGAAGAGACTGTCAGAAAGTTACCTTTAAATTATATCCAGTGTTTGCTCAGTAAATTATTGAACAGTGACAAAGCATCTCTTGTATTTCCTTAGTCGTAAGAAAATAAACTCATAATGGAAAGTTCTACTGTTCATGAACCTTCCAGTACACATCACTAAATTAAAGTGAAGTGTGCTTAGAAAGGAAAAAACAGTAAGAAAAAATAAATAGCTAATTTACATTGATATATGTTTTTGCCTCACTAATTTCTGAAGGCCTATTAATAGTGAAATATTGGAATAGTCTCTCTCATACACACACGAACACGAACATATATGGATACACAAATAAATACTGCTTTGCTACTGTATAAGCCATTGACATATACCCCGAAAGTGTAAACTCTTGTTTGAACTTTGCAGGTTTACCCTTAGGACATAAGGCTTTTTTATCTTAATTATGAAGTATAAGAACCTTCTAGGTCTACAAGGGTTACTTTTAAAATAGGTTTAACATTTGGGCAGATGACATGTTTCTCTGCCGCATCATGCACTGAACTTCCAAGGGGAATGACTATTTTAAGTCATCCCCAACAACCTCATTTACTGGTACACTGTAATCCTTCTGTATTACTGAAGACAAATCATTTCCAGTCATGTCTAATAAGAGAGGGCTACCCATCCATAATAGTTACAAAGTCTGTTGATATCTTGACATTTTATCTTCATTACTAATAAATATACCCTCCACTAACTGAGCAAGGCCGCCTCTGACCACAAAGGTTAACTTGTTTTTCTTGGAACAGAGTTAATGTAGCCTTAGAACCCATGATTCATATCTGCTAAGGGCAGAGATTGAGAGAGGCTGGCCACCGACCATTGGTAATGAGAGAGGCCACCGTCCCATCAAGGCCATACTTCACAACTCAGTCCTGGAGGTAGTGAGGTCATCTTAATACTGACAATGTAATTGTGGGAGGAAATATTTTTCTTACCTCCTCTTTTCATGGCGATTGAAACATCCCAGGATTCTCAAGCCATAGAAAGCACTCAAAAAAAAAAAAAATAGTGTTTCAAATTCCTCAGAGAATTAAGAATCTCCGAAACCTATCAAGCCATATACATTTATTACAGTAACTATCAACAGGTAATAATAGACTCTGTATGTCTGAAAACCAGTTTTATATCTTCATGGTGAGCACCACTGGATGCATTTACTGATTGCAGGTTTTTCGTATCATTCACTAAACTTGTATCTCAAGTCTTTTTGCTAGCTCTAAAACTGAAAGGCACCCCTATAGGTAAGAATTTACTGACATGAGAAGAGTTTACCAAAGACTATAAGGCACTATCACTTTCTCATACTTTTTTAAAATAAGAAATGTTACTATCGTTGGAATGGATTATAGTTTCCTAAAGAAGCTACTTTAATGGAGTAAATTATTGGCACATACAATTTCTAAAATCTTTGTAAAGAATTTGACCATGTTACCTTATAGTTAGATGTCTTAGCTTTATTCATCCTGAGTAAGCAAGGTTCTCAGCCTTCCTTTAAAAAGATACTTCAGTTCCGCGGATGTTTGTTTCAGTAATAACAAAGGGATAACACTGAAGCATGCCTTCCTAATGCTGGGTCAGTACTTGTCCTTTTCAGAACTGAATCTTGTGTTCTTTATTTGTAACCTGATTTTCCAGGCTTTTACAAAATATTTGAAATGATGAATGCCAGGGGGAAAATGACCTATATGACCACAAGCATAAACTGTAAAATCCTTAAGTCGCTTTTAAGTTACCATATTTTGAACCGCAGCTCTGACCGAGCATCCAGCAGTCAAGGAGAGCTGACTGTAAGCATCATTGCTGTGGCAGGCATCTCCTTATCAGGAGAAAGACATTCTGGAAATACAGCTCCAGGTCAGTTGTCAGAATATAGAGAAGTCAACCTTGATACCTCAAGGAACAAGAAATATATTCTTTTTTGGAGCTACTAGGTTTCCATGCATGTACTTGACTGCACATGGCGGAGGTCAGAATCCTTGTCATTTTTTTTTTTCATTCAACGATTAAACATCTGAATATAAGAAGTTTGCAACTATTCGTCAAGCAGACTTCCTGTCATTGGTCTCATACTGTAGAAATAGCTACCAGTTCTTTCGGACAGGAGAACTCATGACAGAAAACTTTTGTAATCCATATTACTTGTGAAACTAGGAATCTGAGTAGCCATCAGGACTATTCCTAATGGTAGATATTAGGGAAATGGTAATATTGGGACATATCTTTCTAACCATAAAGTCATTTTCCTTCATTTTTCTTATGAATTTTGTAACTCTGAAAGGCATAGTCTAAGTCACCCAGATGTGTGTGAATACTAAATGCTATTTGATTGAACTTAGTATTTAATTATTCTTGAAAATACTTCCTTGTGAGAGAAATTTCTGCAAATATGCAAATATCTGCTTTATATCTATGTGCTTAGTACAGGAGGGAAGACTTTTCACATTTACCCTTCTATAGGGACATTTGATTATCTGACTTGAGATACTGGGATGCCTGAGAAAACGAGGGGAAAATGGATATCAGGAAATACATACAAGTTGTAATTCTGGTAAAACAGCCTCCAATAGCATTTGACGTTTGGTTTATTTGACTAAGATAATTCTTATTGAATTGAATGTTCACATCTAAGGTTTTTATAAGATACTTTACAGCCTTCAAACATTTTCAGACTCATTTAAATTATTTTTTTCTGTAGTTTGAATTGGCATGTTTCATTGCTTTGTGAGGAAAACTCGTGTTCAAATTTTCCATTTCTTTACATGTAATATATAAACTCAAAGATAAGAGATAAACTCAAAGATAAAAGATTTTGCTGTAACCTATTCACAGGTTGTCAGATTTAGTTTAATAGGTTATGCTAAAATAAGACCTGTTTTCACTATTTAGCTTTTTATATATACACAGTTTGGTTTATCAGTAAGATTTAAATTCCAGAGAGTGTGGCTTATGAATGATCTAATGCATCTACAAGTCAGTTAGGTGCTGAGTAACTGTGAGTCAACACACACTGACGTTTTTTTTAGAGGCTGTTGAGGCTCCACCTGGATTTCCTGGATGAGGTTAAGCTATCGGTCCTAGGGCTGCTGATGTTTGCTGTAAATGTCTCTCGGGTACACCTGCCTTTGGAGGATTGTCTTGGGCTGTCGGGTGCTGCTTTACCTGATGACGCCCCAGAGGTGACGTCCTCCCTCTCTGGGGATGCAGCGGTTCAGCCTCCCTGCTTTGGAGGGTACCACTGTGGTGCAGCTCAAGCTCCATAGCTCCCCATGGGCTCCAGCGGATCTTGACATCTCCAAAAACCACATCCTCTTCCTAGCTTCATCCCCCAGTCATGCTACTTTTATTATTCACTTACAGATTTATTTTGAGAGTAACTTGAAATCATTATAACTCCGTATTCTCTAGAACAGATGAGAGTAATTCTCGAAAATAGAGTTAAAGAATGAAGGCAGTAGCGTGAAGACACAAGGCTTCTAGTGATGGAAGCGTGGACTTACAGGTAGACAAAGGCTACAATCAGTATGGAGGGATCTTAGCTCTTCTGACGTTAATATTATTTTTGCATTTGCTATTGCCTGTGTAACCCTCTTTTTTTTCTTACTGTGTAATAATAATTAAGATCTAAGTGGAATTTTCTCCTTCTTAATGTTCCCAGAGATGACCACATGAATAACTTTGGTGTTTTCCTGTTGGTTGGAACCCAGAAATTATCTGTCATTTTCCTGAGAGTGTCTGTCTCTTCTTTTTCCTAGAAAATGCTGCCTGAGCAGGTGGTGGGTGTCTGGGATCTGGCAGATTGTGTCTTTAAAGGAGGCCACTTTGAAAGCTGCATTAACTCCTTGAGGCCCTTAAGGTATTATTTAGTATAATTTACGGCTAGTCTTGGCCAATTCCAAACCGGTGAATTACTCTAAATTATCCACTAGAGGCTTGAATGAGTTAGGACAGCTTGCAGACATACCAAGTAAACAAGAGGGCAGGTGACACCCAGGAAGAGCAAGAGCCTGGTGCAGGGCACATAGGTGGCAAGATCCAGGACAGGGTGGCTCTAATTGGCCATTTCTGAATGCGGAGTGATTGGGGTCAGCCTCACTTCCAGTATGCTCCCTCCTTTGTGTGTTCTATTGAATGATAACCTAGGAGTCTGAAGAAATTGATGAGATTTCCATTTACTTACAAATAGATGAGACATTGGCATAGCCTGGATCTGTAGTCTAAAAAGGGAGATTATTTCCAGTCTTTTAACAAAAGTCAGGATGTTCTGAATCTTAATGCATAGCATGTGGGTTAGTTTTCTAGGGCTGTCATAACCAAGTACCACAAACGGAGTGGCTTCCGCAACAGAAATGTATTGTCTCACAGTTCTGGAGGACAAAAGTCTGAGATCAAAGCCTTCTGAGGGCTGTTAAGAAAAATCTATTCCATGCCTCTCCACTTACCTCTGTTTTTTGCTGGCAATCTTTGGTGTTCCTTGGCTTGGAGAAACATCACCCTGACCTCTGTCTTCATGGTCACGTGGTGTTCCTCCTGTGCATGTCTGTCTCCAATTTTCCCCTTTTTGTGGTAGCAGCATATGGGATTGGAGCCTCCCTTGCATATTTCATTGTGATCTGATGACCTCTGCAAGTACTCTATCTCCAAACAAAGTCTCATTCTGTGGTACTGGGGGGGGGTTAGGACTTCAACTTTTAAATTTTGGAGGGGATACAATTAAACTCAGAAAAGCATTATTAGAAAATGCTTTTGTGTTGGTGGATGTTATGGCTTCATAAGGCTTCAAAGAAATGCCACATTTAAGGATACATCTGATATAATAGATGAAATACCAGTACACTGAAAAACAATTCATTGATAAGATAAATTAAATATGATCTGAATAAATAGGTAACTGATAGCCCATATTCATAGGTCAAATGACCTAATGTTGCTAAAATGTCATTTCCCCCCAAATGGATAGATTTAATGCAATTCTGATTTTAAATAAAATCAAAATCTCAGCATGTTCTTTTGTAGAAACTGATGAGATGATTCAAAAGTTCATATGGAAATTTAAAGGACCTAGAATAGTCAAATTAAATTTGAAACAAATAATAAAGCTGGAGAATTTTCATTAGAATTTATACAATGAAAGAATTCAGTAAAATAGCAGAATATAAAATTATTACACCAAAATCAAATACCTTTGTATTCACAGTTAAAAAGTCAAAAGCTATAATAGAAGATATCACCCCATTTATAATAACCACAAAAAGTAAAACTAGCATATTTACCTAGAGTATATTTAATAAAAATATGCAAAACCTAAACAAAACAAAAGCAAAATACACAAACTGATAAAAACAAAATCTTCAAAACACTAGCAAAAGACAGAAAATAGTTCTGAAATCAAATGAACTGACAATTTCACCCCTGACAGAAATACTTGGAAAAGAATGATCATAATCATCATTGTTTGTAATAACTTCTAAATATAAACCACACAAACATCCAACAACAATAGTATATAAAATACATTGTGATATTCTTCCAAGACTGTTATTATACAGCATTGAGAGTGAATTAAATATAGTTACCCAGAATAGGAATCCATCACAGAGTTAAAAGGTTGAGTAACCAAAATAGGAAGAAAAGAGAGCAAGATACATGATTTTTTTTATACGTATGGTTTTAAAAAATCAGACAAAATTAAAACAAACCACTGTTTTTTGGGATGCAAGTTTAGCTGATAAACTGTAAACAAATTAAGAAAATAAATATCATGTAAGTCAGGATGGTGAATAATTCTAAGGGGACTCCTCAGAGTCAGGAATCATGAGAATGCATGAGGACAGTGATTAATGTTCTTTTTTTTTGATAATGATAACTTATGATGATATATCATATTTGTTATTAAATCATTGATCAATTTTTGTATACTTTTTAATATGTGCATTATTTTTGAAATACAAATACAGAAATAAATTTCAAATAAACGTTTTGATATATTCTCACATCACAGGGGATTGTCTTGAGCACTCCCTGAATTGTGGCAACTTGCTTTGAAGATGACAATAGACAGTGGTAACCAAATGTGTATAGAAATATGTGTTTTATCAAGATGGTTCTATTTAAGATAAGTGCAATCTGTCTTCATCATAATGATCTTTTATTGCATCTTTTAACCTTTCTTCTCTGTAGTAGAGGATTCTATTTCTTCCTCAAGATAAGTTGAGTCTGAGAAGAACATATGAGATTAGGAAATAATAGAAGTGAACTGAATATCTTTTAAAGCAGTGCTGATTTGCATTTTTAATATATCTGAAGGATAAAAAGGGTCTGTATATTTTAAATGTATTTGAAATTTAGTATTTATGTTCAGATGTTAAAGTATTAAGTTGATCCTACTCCTTACTATTAGCACATTGTTTTTATTGATGCATGCACAGACCCTGTTTTGTTTTGTTTTGCTTTATTTTGTGTATTACTATTTACCCTCACCCCTCAATTCAAGTAGTATCCTGTTCTTTCTTTCTTTCTTTCTTTCTTTATTTATTTAATGCATGAAAAGAGTGATATTTCATTATTATTCTTATTACTCACAGTATTTTCAAGAAGTATGTTTCATGATAAGGAAAAAACATTTGAGATGATATATGAATGTGTGGCTGTGTATATCCATGTACATATCCATACTACTGCAAAGTTCTCTAATATTTTTCTTTTTTTCTTTTTTTTTCTTGTATTTTGTTTAGCCTGGGCCACAACTTTCCTGTGATAATTTTCT
Source organism: Vicugna pacos (assembly GCF_048564905.1). Classification (NCBI taxonomy): domain Eukaryota; kingdom Metazoa; phylum Chordata; class Mammalia; order Artiodactyla; family Camelidae; genus Vicugna; species Vicugna pacos. The sequence goes on along the minus strand of NC_132993.1, from coordinate 9,013,164 downwards.
AGTCAAAGATAAGTGTTTGGGCTCTTTGGTAGTGAGCACGATACAGTGGAAAGAATTATTTGAGAATCAGAGAGTTGGGTTCTAATTCTGGATATGCCAGTAGTCTATTCTGAGAGGTTAGGCAAAGTATTTCCTCATTTCAGACCTGTTTCCTCATTCATCCTATGAATGAGTTGTTCTAAAAAGTGTTAACAAAGTGGTTTCCAGAATGATTTCAAAAACAATTAAAATCAAGGAAAAAATGTAGACCTGAATAGGATTGCCAGTTTATAAAATTTTGCTGAGTGACAATATTTTTTCAAAAAATTATGTCCTCCCTCCACCGAGGGTCAAATCTACATCTTCAGTTCCAACTTCAGGTCACCTATTTCATCCTTTAAGCAGCCTACTCAACTGTTACAACACTTGAGCTCTACAGGCTCCTAACATAACTTGCCCCAAACTAAAGTGAACTTCTTTACCTGTGAGGTACTTTCTCCTTCTGTATCCCTGTTTGATTAATAATGTCACCATTCTGGATCTCAAGTTTGAAATGTTGAAGTCTTTGGCTTTTCTTCTCTTCTGCCATTTGCTGAAAAGTTCAACTAGTCCTAAAGTCCTCTTGATTTGAAATAGAATATATCCCTCATCACCTCTCTTTGCCCATCCTCACAGTCACTGCCTTAACTTTCCCCATTCAGGTTTTTCAGCTCCATTATTGTGCCACCTTCTCAGTTGTTTCTAATATTCTCACTTACTCCTCCTCAAGTGTGTTTTCTAACGTCATCTTCCTAAAGATGCAATATGGTCATGTTACTCATATACCTATATTTTCCACTGACCAAACAGTAAGAATTAAGATCTAAACTCTGTGGTTTGGTGGAATAGACTTTTCAAAGTACTTTATTAATGTATCTTTCAAGTTTTAATTCCTAGTTTCCTAACTGGCACCGTATACCTATACCAAATACATATATATATATATATGTATATATATGTATATGTATATGTATATGTGTGTATATATATGTATATGTATATATATTTAAAATTTTCTGAACATATGTTAGTAGGTGAACTCTGCCATCCTGTGTCTTCTTTTTCTTCTGGTTTAATACCCTTCTCCTTCTTCACTTGTTAAGTTCAGTGAACCCAGATAAACATTATGTCACTCAATAAACCTTCACAACCCCTCCAGGACTGGTCATTCCCTCCTTTATTCTCTACCTGCATTTAGCTCTGTGATATGAGGGAAAGGACAATATTTTAGTCATCACTATATCCCAAGAGCTTCATATCATACCTAGAAAATAAGATGAATTAAAAACTACATATTGATGAAAAATGATCACGGAAGTATTGGATGGCCTTGCCTTCCATATTTAAAAGAATGAGGCTGAATATTAATCTATGTGAGATCAGTTAAACAAGTAGTGTACAATGTTGCGTCCTCCATACTCAGCACAGTGCCTGCCACATTGTAAATGCAGAATAAATATTTTTTGAGCAAACGAGTTGCTAAATGAGTAAATATGTGAGCATGACAGAATAGGGAAATAATTAATGAAAATGGACTTGGAGGGCTGGGAGAGAAGTCCATTTACCCTCAAGTACCATACCCAACTGGCCTGAAGTGAAGACTTACCTAGCAAAATGAGGGTATCAGTGACCACTAATGTTAGCAACTATGTTCTAACATTGCATATTCTTAAGATTTTAGTTGGCAAAATTATGAATCAGAGATTTTTTTCACATAGTGTCATTGATTTATTAATGATGCTATTTTTCCTTATCATGGGTATGAATCAATTGTTTCACTGATAGAACCTGCTGAAAGAAACACTGTTCCCAATAAGATACGCAAGAGGAAATTTTCCATTTGGGGATAGGTGAATACAGACAGGCATGGAGTCAGGAAACTTCCTAAGAGAGGCAGGCACATCACACGTTTGGATCATGACCATTTTTCCAAAGATGCCACGGTGATTCTTCGGCACATTAAAGATTAAGCACCACAGTCTAAGGGAGTAGGATGAAAAAGATGTCCCTACGGCTAGGGTAAATCCCAAAGAATGTATTTTCCTCTAACAAGTTTTGGAGTTTATTTCCCCCAGTCCTGGAGAGCTCTAAGCAGAGTCAATAAATGTCAACATACTTTTGAAAATACTTAATTGGAATAAATGGAGTAACAAAATATCTCTCACCTTGTTTATTAGGAAACTTGTGATTAATTAATTATCCTCAGATGCCTGATCCACACCTACCAAAGCTATAATTTTATATGAGGTTCATAGTTTGACAGAGACATTTTAAGGGAAACACAAAACAACACCCACACACAAATGACAAAGTTAACAAACTTTGTAAGTAAACATGTAGAATATTGGTGTCTTCTTGCATGGTTTATAGCAACTCTCTGGCAACTAGCTAACAATCAGTTTATCAATGGCCATTGATTAAAGTATGAGTAGAAAAAGCATTAAGTATACAAAAGTATTTACAAATTGTCAAATCCATCATATTTTCCTTTGAAGAAATGTGTGGAATTATTCTCAGCCAATAAAAAGCAAATTAGAATATCCTCAGAAAGAAATCACTTTTTGGTTTGTTGCCTAATTAAAAGCAGAATAAGAGAGTAGAGTTTTAACCTAAGATATAACTTCCTTTGAAAATGTACTTGCCAGAGCAATTTCTTTAGAAAGTTTGAAAATTGGTTTCAAGAGTTTTCATGCTAGATCTAAACTAAGATTAATCCACCTGTAAACTTACCCTTGCCTGAAAAAAAAAAAAAATCACAAGGTCCCAAGATGTCTTAGCAACCAGAAGTTTTTGTCACGATTTTGGTAGAAACAGAGACAGCATAACCTTTTCAGACTAATTACTTTGATGTACAGTTTAATTAACTAACTTCAATAAATTATTTTTTCTTCATTATTCTGTCTCCTTGAGTCAGTCTTGCCAGAAATTCAAGTTGAAAAGAAATAAATGAAAATTGTTCACAGTCATTTTATTCAAGGAGCTTGATTTTTTGTTTGAAAACTGATGAAACTTTGTAAGAAGAATAAAGTTGCTCACTCCTCTGGAGAGTTTTGTAGGACATTGAATAAGAGACTTCAATTTACAAACATATACTGAGCTTCTTCAGTGTGGACTCTCTGTGCTAAATGCTGTGGATAATACCTGGATTTTTAAATGTTTTCATTTTTGCAAATGAGAAATCTACATCCAGAGAAATTTTTGTCCCAGGCTCTAAAGGGAGCTTTGGAACTCAGAACCAGAACAGGTTTCAAAATTGTTTCTTGACTTCCAGCCCTGTGTTTTGCACATGTTGGAATATTCTATTTCAGTGAAACTTCTCATCACTTCTATACCAGAACAGTTGGTAACTGATGAATTTCCATCATCAGGTCATCTTTCAGAGAGTGTTAGAAGAATCAGGATTAGATGCAACATTTCAGGTCATTTGTTTCAAACATATCTTCTCTGAAGTAAGCTAAACAAGTGGCAATATTACTTTTTTAAAAATACCAAATGAAAACAAAGAAACCAAAAACACACAAATGAATAAAACCTCTACATTATCTCCTAGAATGACTTACCATCCATTGTATGAGTTTTTCACGACCTTTCCCCTAGTGTTATTTTTCACAGGGAAAGCAGAAGAGAACAAAAGGATATTTGGAAATTCATACTGAAAAAAAATCTCATTAGAGGTAAGAGGGTAGAGAAAGTATTGAAAATAAAATGTAGTCAACACATATTTCCAGGATTTTTTTTTTATACAGTCATTTCTAATACTAAATCCAGGGCCTATTTTTTTTTAACCCAAGTTTTTCTAACCAATGTAGTAACTAAAATTGGCTCACATTCTACAAAATTTACAGAGGTCACAGGGTGAGAAAGGTTCTTGCTCCCACCATTCAGAGGGATTGCAATTTTGTAAATAAAGGACTTTGGGTAGAGTACACAGAAGTATATTGCCTCAGTAGTGGAGCAAAATTAGGTTTCCAGTAGTCATGTCTGCTCTCACCTAAAAGAGTACAAAAGCAAGCTTTGAAAGGAACAAGTTGTTTTCAAGAAACTCTACTACACCTCAGATAAAGATCAAGAATATTTATAGGAGTATAAAAATATGCAGAATCCAAAAATGTAAAATTCACAATGTTTGACATCTGATCTAAAGTTGCAAAGCATGCAAAGAAGCAGGAAAATATGATTCATAATGAAAAGAGAAAGTCGATTAATAGAAGTAGACCTAAAAGAGAAACAGATGATGGAATTAACAGACAAGCAAGTTAAAACAGTTATTATACTTATATGGCATATGTGTAAGGAAGTAGGAGAAAGATTATACATGTTACGTAGAGATATGAAGGATAAAGTAAGACTCAGATCAAGCTGTCAGAGATGACAAATATATACATCAAAAGAAGGGCTGAAATCAGTGACCTCAGCTCCACCTTACAAAAAATTAAAAAAAAAAAGAGCAAATTGAACCTAAAGTAGGAAGAATAAAGGTAAAAGCATAAATCAGAAACAACAGAGAAAATTAAAGAGACTAAAATCTAGCTTTTGAAAAGATCAGTAAAATTGACTAAAATTGATTCCCACTCAAGGGAAGAAATGAAACAAATTATCAGTATCAACATTGAGAGAGGAGACATTAGTACAGATCTTACAGAGTTCAAAAGGATAATGAGGTAGAATATTATGGACAACTTCATGCCAATATATGACAACTTAAATGAAGTTTAAAATTTATTGAGAGACAAATTACCAACATTTTCAAAAAGAAATAGATAACTGAATAGTACTTTTTTTTTAAACTAAACAAATAGAATTTGTAAACAGAAAATTCTAGGCCCAAGTGATGACTTCTATCAACCATGTAAAGATAAAATGCTACCCATATGTGATATGTGAAACAACCCAACTAGATCCTGGGTAAAAACATGAACAGGCACTTCACCAAACACAACAACAACAACAACAACAACAATAAAAACATGAATTAGAGATTAGTGCACGAAAAGATACTCAACATCATTAGTCATTATGTAAATGCAATTTAAAACAACAATGAAATATCATTACACACTCACTAGAATGGCTAAAATTATAAGCCTGACGGAAACAATTTTGGTAAGGATATGGAACCACTTGACCTCTTATAACTTTTAGTGAAGCATAAAAGGGCATAGTCATCTTAGAAAAAACATTTATACACATAACTATGACATGGCTTGACTATTTCACCCTTAAGTATTTACCCAAGAGAGATGAAAGCATATTTCCACACAAGATACATGTACAGATGTTCATAAAAACTTTATTTGTTGTAGCTCAAAATGGTTATTTTTATGTCAGTTACACTTCTGTAAAGCTGTCATGACCAGAGTGTTTGCAAATATTAATAATTTACTTCTGGACAAATGGCTAAAGAAAAATAAAAATTAGGTAAATTTGAATTGATATGAGGTATAAAATATTATTTATGTAATGTGGGAAATGACTGTACTAGCCCCAAACTGAAACTAAATCAAATGTCCATAAATAGGTGAAAGATTAAACAAAGTGTGGTATATTCCTATAGAATAATATTCAGCCATAAAGATGGAATTAAGTTTGTTTATATATATATATTTGCAGCATGAAGGAGTCCTGCATTATTATGACTACCATCCCGGAATGCATTACAGACTTTTGAATAATAGTATTTTTAAACACAGTGAATCTTTGTTGCTTTTGTTATTAAAGTTGTCATAGTTCTTTCCCATAAGTGACTAAGATTTCCACTCTGATAATCAGAGAGTGTGTAGCTTTTCTGCTGTGTATTACAGAACGCATTCTGACATTGGAAAGCCATTTGGGTCAAAATACCATTAGTAAAATATTCACCATAGGTTTCCAGTTAAAGTGGGCAGCAAGAGAGGTTGTTGAGTGAGTTTTGGAGGATGGAATTAAGGCAATGGCCACTTTGTAACCGACACCTGTTGTAGCTTATCTGCTGGCTTGCATCATTGATATGGGGCAGCTAGCTATCCTGCAAATGCTCCAGTTTCCTTTGCGTCTTCTTTCAGCTTTTTCAACTCCTGGTCCAGAGATGTGTTCACTATAATGATGGAGGGCACCAGCATCCCCTGCAGGACTCCCACACCCTCAAAATCACAGGCAAATAAACTGACACAGGTTTCAATCCATCGTCATGGACTCTAGCTTGTGTTGTGATTCCAGTTTGTCCTTGCTCTCCTCTACTTAACATCCATCTTTTTTTCCCACATGCCTTCCTTGTGGATTTAAAGTGCCAGCATCAGACTAAATTTCCACAAGACTCTGAATTTTACATGTGACATTTAAAAGCTTCAGCCACTTCGAAGAAAGCCTCATTTGTTGTATGGGGTTCCTGATCTCAGTTCTTGATATGTGAAATGTTTATGGATGCATTGACAATGCCACCATCCCTGAAAGCTTGCCTTAATCATATCAAAGCTGACTTGTTGACACAGACTGTGTCATACAGATGTGAGACCCTTAGCACCATTTGGAGCAGAGTAGATTTCAAGATGGCAGGCTGAGCAAAGCACATCACTGTTCTATTAAAACCTGTGCTCTTTATAATCTCCCAGTGACAAATAATACATGATGCTTTGGTAGATTTGTGCCCCTGTGTGAGTAATTGACTTTAATTACCCCGCAGCACAAGGCAAAAATGTCCATGAGAAAGGGTGGTTTTTTAACTTAGATTTTTCAACTTTTCCTTTATTTCCTGTGGAAGGCTTTAGAATTAGCCTTCACTGTCTTTGTAATTTTTCCTTTTGTTTTGCAGTCTTTAGAATTTAACTGGATGCTGAACACAATGAAACATGCTTCCACCAGTTCTGTCACTTGTTCCAGTGCAGGTGACCATGCAAGTGAAAGACGAAACCATGTTCCTCATTCCAGTTGTGTTTCCAACCTATCCTAGGATTCAGCATTCCTAATTGTGGGTAAAGCATAATTCTTTAGGCCATTGAATGGAGTCAGGAATTTATAGGCTAGTGTGTGTTTGTCACCTGATTATATTCTGCCAACCATAGGGGAATCTTAGGAAGGAGAAAGCAGTTGTAGGCCCAGCAGTGAACCCATAAATTAAGACTCCTTTTGTTATAAACCCATCTAAAGTTAACTTCAGTGAAAAAAACAAAAAATTGAATGCATTTCCTCATGAGAAGTGTGTCAGTAATTACGTCTGGATGGGTGTATGTAGGTGTAGTGAAAATGGAGCTTTTGTTCTAGGAGAACAGTTGGCTTTGAGGACCTCACTCACCTCTCCAGTCTGTGCATACCTTGAAAGGTCTCAGCTGTCAGTACTACTACAAGAACATGAAATCACCAAAGAGGACTGAGCACTGCAGAAAGGAATTTGATTATGAGTGGAGACTAGAGAAAGGCTAAGCTGTTTGTCATCAATTTGGATAGATTCAGGTACAGCTGGATTTTTCCCTCAACTAATTATATTCCTTTCAGTATTGTTTTATCAAAGATAGGAACAAAGAAAACCCATCTGGAAGGGCTGGCATTTTTTACTACCTGATTTTGATGGTAATCTTGGTAATATCAACAGTTTTAAAAGGCAAATGTTACTATTAGATTAATTGATTTTTCCTTTTAGGACATTTGAACTTATTTATAGATAGTTTCTGTCTGGCAGAGTGAAGTGTACAAACCTGGGATCAGGAGGGATAGACTCACATTTCAGATTTTACACTTGATTTAGTTATGTCTGTAACTGTTGCTCTTTCTAATCCTGTTTTCTTGGCTGTGAATTGAGAGGTTGGATTAGATGTCTCAAAATTTTTTCCATACCTAAAAACTAGAAATTATTTCATCCTCATACTCACATGTAAAATATTACCCAGTTTTACTTTTTTATTATACCATTGATACAGCGACCAAATTTAATGCTTTCAATGAACTAACTCTGCTGTAGTAGCTTTCAGATGCCCCAACATCCAAAACTATTTTGCCAGATTTCAAAACTTTTATCTGCTTTCTTCATACTTATCAATGTTGTAACAATGAAACACGGCTGAGAAAGAACGTTGGTAGCCTGAAGAAGTATAAAAGAGGGAGATGGGTTATATTTTCAACTTTATTGAAATTCTTATTTTCCACTAGCTATATGCTTTTTATGCACCTAATTTCCTTTTGGCTATGGGCAACTTTTCATGGGTTTTACAATCTCTTCGTAAAACACAACCCATCCCATTATCACATTACGTACCTCCATAGGCATGTCACATTTTGCTCAATTTAAAAGTGGGGAAATAAAGGCAAGAACAGTTTTCAAGGTTTTGAACTTTTCATTAAAGTACAATTTATTGAGTTTTGCTTCTAGTCACATATTAAACAATATGCATGATAAAATATTTGAAATCTTTTTATTTACTGATTTCTGTGCATCTCTTATATAGGTAAGATTTTTTTTGGATAAATGAGTTATTTTAACAGGTCATTTTCTTTTGTTTTCATTTCTATAAATTAAACACATGAATTAATATTTACTATACCCATCTATCAAAGTAAAAATTTCAACCACTCTACTCATCTGGGCAAAGAGAGTTTGGAGTCTTTATTTTCAATAATTGAACCTACTGTCTGCAAGATGACAAGGGGACTTGTACCTGCTGAGACCTCTTAATGAGTTCTTTTCCATGTAGGTCGTTAGTTTACCTAAATTTTTACCCTCTATCAGAATTAGTTTCATACAGTAGCCTTTATATTAATCATTCTTTTTAGGTTTAGAGTCTTCAGAGTTTCATCCCCTTCACTGCTGCACCTCAGGATTATGTCTGATTGAGTGGGCCAGTAACTGGGTGGAGAAAATGGGGCCTTGGTTGATATGTTGTTCTCTGGATTTGGGTTGATGGTAGAATTGAGTTCCTTGCAGCTGGAGGCTGAAGTCAACACTGTTCCTCACTGCCTGGTGCCTGAGGGCCTCTCTTTCAGTTCTGTGAGGCTTCCCACCTTCCTTCCTGTGTGACTGCCTCCGGTCTTCAAACCAGCGACCAAATGCCAAGTTCTTCCTGTAATTCAGGTCTCTCTGATGTCTTCTTCCATTCTGCCACAACAGGAAAACTTTCTGCTTTTAAAAGCCATTTCTCTGAGTAGATCAGGCCCACATGAGTAAGTTTCATATCTTAAGTCAACTGACTTGGCCCTAACATTTGTAAAATCCCTTCAAAGCAGTACCTAAATTAGTGTTTGAAAAACCAGGGGACTGGAATCTTGGGAGGGTCATTTTAGAATTCTGCCTACCATGGTCTGCCTTCTGGTCCCCAAAGATTCATGCCCCTCTCAAAAGCAAAATACATTTATCCTGTTCCGTGGTATCCAAAAGTTTCATTTCATTATAGTATCATTTTAAGTTCAAAATCTCATCTATATCTTATCAGCCTCCAAATTCTAAAATCTCATTGTCTGAATCATCTAAATTAAGTGGATGAGGCTACCTTCCTTTCTGAAGACTCTGAGGAAGAATCTGCTTCCAATTTCATCCTGGTTATTGGCAGAATTCAGTTCTTTGTGGTTATATGACTGGGGGCCTCTTTTCTTGCTGGTGGTCAGCCAGGGATTGCTCTCTGCTCCTCAAGACCAGTTGCATTACATCTGCCAAGTGCTTTTGCCATGTAACATAGCATATTCATGGGCATGCTATAACATCACATTCTTAGATTCTGAGGATTAGGACTGGACCACTTTGGCAGCCATTGAAGAATTCTGCCTAGCGTGAATAGGATAGGATGCTCTATGGGCCTTCAGAAGCCGTTCCTACTTCTCTTCTCCCTCTGCTACTCCTGATCAACTCAGCCTCAATTCTTGAGGTTCTTGGGTTTCCCCATAGAGGCCCTGAGGCAGGTGGACCAAGGACCCCATATCTGATGTGTTTATCCTACCTATGTCTTTCTTTTTTAAAAAAATTGAACCATAATCGATTTACAATGCATGTTAATTTCTGATGTACAGCATAGTGATTCAGTTTTATAGATATATATTCATATATATATATGTAATACATATATATATATTCCTTTTCACATTCTTTTTCATTTTAGATCATTGCAGGGTACTGAATATTGTTACCTGTATAGTTCCCTTCTATACAGGAGGACCTTGTTGTTTATCTATTTTATACGTAGTAGTTAGTATCTGCAAATCCCTAACTCCTCATTTATCCCTCAGCAGCCCCTTCCCCTCCCACCCCGTAACCATAGGTTTGTTTTCTATGTTTGTGAGTCTGTTTTGTAAATAAGTTAATTTGTGTCATTTTTTCAGATTTCATATATAAGTGATATTATATGGTATTTTTATTTTTCGTTCTGACTTACTTTCCTTAGAATGACAATCTCCATGTCCATCCATGTTGATCCAAATGGCATTGCTTTATTCTTTTTTATGACTGAGAAGTATTACATAGATACTGCAGCTTCTTTATCTAGTAATATCTAGTATCTGTCATTCATTTAGATTGATTCCAGGTCTGGGCTATTGTAAATAGTGCTGCTGTAAACACTGGGATGCATGCATCTTTTCAAGTTAGAGTTTCCTCCTGATATATGCCCAGGAGTGGGATTGCTGGATCATAGGTAAGTCTATTTTCAGTTTTTTAAACAATCTCCATACTGCTTTCCATAGTGGTTGCACCTAACTAAATTCCCACCAACGTGGTAGAGTGGTTCCCTTTTCTCCACACCCTATCCAGCATTTATCTCTTGTAAACTTTTTAATGATGGCCATTCAGACTGGTGTGAGGTTATACCTCATTGTAGTTTTGGTTTGTATTTCTCTGATAATTAGCAATATTGAGCATTTTTTCATGTGCCTATTGTCCATTTGTATATGTCTTCACTGTAGAATTGTTTCTTTAGATCTTCTGCTCATTTTTTGACTGGGTTGTTTATTTTCTTTGTTATTGAGTTGTATGAGGTATTTGTATACTCTGGAAAGTAAGTCCTTGTCAGTATCATCATTTGCAAATATTTTCTGTTTTGTAGGGTGCTTTTTTGTTTACAAAGTTTCCTTTGCTGTGCAAAAGCTTATAAGTTTAATTAGGTCCCATTTGTTTATTTTTGCTTTTGTTTCTATTTCTCAGTAGATTGCCCTTGAAGAGCATTGCTGTGATTTATCTCAGAGAATGTTTTGCCTATGTCCTCTTCTAGGAAGTTTATGGTATCTTGTCTTATGTTTAAGTCTTTAAGCCATTTTGAGTTTATGTTTGTGTATGGTGTGAGGGAGTATTTTAACTTCATTGATTTACAAACAGCTGTCCAGTTTTCCCAACACCACTTGTCACTGTCTTTTCTCCATTATATATTCGTACCTCCTTTGTCAAAGATTAATTGACCATAGGTGTGTAGATTTACTTCTGGGCTCTCTATTCTGTTCCATTGATCCAAAGTGTTTTTTTGTGCTAACACCATGCTGTTTTGATTACTATAGCTTTGTAGTTTTGTCTGAAGTCTGGGAGTGTTATTCCTCCAGCTTTGCTCTTTTTATTCAGCCTTTGTCTTTCTTCTTCTTACAATCCATTTAGTCTGGCAAAAGAGATTTTATACTTATTCTCCCAATTTTATTATGATTTTTCTTAATGTAAAACCCTACAATTATGTTTGCCAAGTTGGTTCCTATTATGATAGTCATAGGACAATTTGGCTACTGGGATTATAGAGTTGAAATGTAACTATATACTCACTCTGTTCTAATATTGGTGAGAGACTAACACTTCTTTCCAAAATACACAGAAAGTATACAAGAGGTAAATGGAGATGCACGTGATTGAATGAATACTGAACATTGGAGAGAAATTACACATCATAACCATGAAGTGTTTAAAACTTGAATTTGGATCATTGATTCTATGGCAAATATAGACACATTTAAATTTTGATTGTAGCATGGCAGTCTTGGGGTAAGTGCTACCTGGGTCTGGTGTCCAAGAGAGCCAGTAGAATCTGAGAAAGATCATAGCATGCAGATTAAAATAAAATAAATTGTTTGCATGACATTTGTTTAACAAATATTTTAGAGTACCTACTATATGTCAATATCTACTGTTTGTCACTGTCCTAGTGAATCGAATACATGAGCAAAAAAAGCAAGTACAAAATCCCTGTACTCAACTTAGCAAGTAAATTATATAAAATGTTAGAAGATAAATACGACTTATAAAAAATAGAGCAAAAGAAAATAGATCACAAATGTTAATGCTGCAATGGAGACATTCAGTTTTAAAAAAGTTTATGGAAGAAGATCTCAGCAAGAATGGGAGCCAAGACTTGAAGAATGAAAGAGGGGTTTGCTGGCAGTGGGAACAGTTAAGGCAAAGTTCCTAAGATAAAGCTATGCTTGGAATATTCTAGAAACAGCAAAGGAGCAATGGGAGCTAGAGTGGAGGAAGTGATGGGGAGAGTGAGAGGAAACAAGGTAGAGAGGTTGATGAAGTAGGAGAGAAGTCAAGTAGAGAATTTATAGTCACTGTAAGGATTCTAGATTTGCCTTTGAAAGAAATGAGGAGACATGTGAAGACTTGGAGGTACGTTTGACATAATAATTCAACTCACATTTTAAAACAATCACTCTGACTGCTTTACTGTAAGTATTTGGGGCAAGGCTGGAAGCAGGGGCCTCATTAGGCGGCTACTACAATAATCCTAACTAGAGAAGATGGTGCTTTACACCAGGGTGTTACAAGTGAAAATGTGAGTCGTGGGAAAATTGCTGATGCATTCTGAAGATACAGCCAAGAGAACTTTTTGAAAGATTACCAGTAGGTGTAAGAGAAAAAAAGAATTCAATGATAAATCTAAATTTTTTGGCTTGCCCATTTAGATTTAGAAAGATGGAGTTGTCAACTCAGGTGATAATGCAGGTAAAAACAGTTTTGAGGGTATCAGAAATTTAGTTTGGATTATGTTAAGTTTGAAATATTTTCATGAGATATCCAAATGGAAATGTTTAATAAACATCCAAGTAGAAGTTTTTATTAGATATCCACGTAGAAATGTTTAATAGATACCCAAGTAGAAATAAGAAGATGTTTGAATATATGAATCTGAAGTTTAAGAGAGAGATGTGTGCTGGTGACATAAATTTTAAAGTTATTGTCATAAAGATAGCATTTAGATCCGAGAGACTGTATAGAATCACTGATATGTGAGTGCAGATGGAGTAGAAGTTCAAGGACTGAGTCTGGGAACATGACAATTTTAAGAGGTTAGGTGAAACGGAGGAATAAGAAAATGAGACTTGATAAGAAGAAAACAGTGTGGCAAGAGGATATCAAGAGTGTGTATTATGAAAATCAAGGAGAGAAATGTATCAAGAAAGAGGAAGTGATCAAGGAGGAAGGGTGATCAAGGTCAAATACTGCTGATGGGTCAAGCAAGATGAGGACTGAAAATTGACTGTTGGATTTAAGAAACTGAAGGTTATTGGTGACTTTGACAAAATTAGCTTCATTCAAGTGTGAGACGATAGCTCACCTGGAGTGGGTGTGAAGGAGACTGGAGAGAGAGGAATGGAATAAAGTGGGTTTGGACAGCTCCTTGATGAGCAGAAATAGGGAGCTTAGCTGATGAAGAAGTGGAGTCAGAAGGAGTTTTTCCTTTTTAGATGAGAGGAAAACACAGCGTGTTTCTGTACTGATTAGAATAATCATATAGGAGGGAAAACTGATTATGTAGAAGAGAGAATTACTATGGCAAAATACTCGAGTAAATGAGAGGGAACAGGATCTAATACCAAGCAAAGAAAATGACTACAGCTTTTCACCTATTATCATAGGTGAGAAGGCAGAGCACTGCCTAGGTATGCAGGTAGATATGGAGATAATGGCTTCAACTTTCACAGCAGAAAAGGATGCAAGGTCATGCACTGAGAATGATGGAAGAAATCGGAGGAAAAATCCTTGAATTTGATTGAATAGAAATTAGGTGAATGTATGAAGAATTTTAATTGTTATTTCACATTGTATGAAATATACTACATTGCTTTTATATCTGATCATGCTTCCCTTATTGTTATCATTGACTGGTAGATCTTTGAGTCAGTACACTTGTTTTCCAGGCACTTTTTCACACGTGCCCTTGTGTGTTGAAGCAGTAGTCTGTCAACTCCAGAAATGAGGGTATACTCTGTGTTATATGTTTACTTTTATGCTATGACTTTCATAATTTATTTTTTCTTAATGACTTAGTCACTTGCATTAATTTTTGTTTCTAATATAATCCCTCTGTTTATAAGAGCACTTTACAACTTAATTCTTAGACATTTTATGTAAAGAGAAGCCAAAGTCTATCAATGGTAAATTAATGAGCATATTTACTCCAGCCACAGAGCAACACTGTGTGATAACAGTGAGCAGGAAGAGTCTTGCTGTCATAAATAATGCTGTATGAAAATCAGCCAAATCATTAAATTCAACTCCTGTAGTACAAAACAGGAATTAGTGCATTCAAGTAAACACTGGAATAAAAAGGTAAGTTGTTCTAATACATGTTAAATTCCTAAAAAAAGATGTCAGGGAAATAACTGATTAGGCATTTACCTACCATACAGAATGTTACCTCTATCTAGGCTCATTAAGAGAAAGACATTTATAAACAGAATTTTGAAGATACTCTCATGTGTTATTCTCACATTTGCCTCACAGCATAGGCATTAAACCTAAATGCTTATATTGCTATTTTACTGGTAAATTCCAATGCTATTAAACCACCATAGATCAATAGTTTAAACTTAGTAATACCATTTGAGTGGGAGAGTAAATCCCTATATGAATTTGGAGTTACACATTAAGGAAACTGCATACTTTATAAAAGCTTACTGAACAAATACATTAACTGGAGGAAACTGAATTCTCTCCTCAAACATGAAAATGTATTTTGTTGTTATAAATAAGAAGTAAATTTCTATGCTCTATCATTCTTTGCTGTGATGTATTTCCTTTAGTTTTTCCTCTGAATCTCAAATTCACCAACATGAACAAATACATCAACTTCAATATCCGACCTATAATTTATACTCAGTTGCTATGTGTTTTTCCCTCTCCCTCCTCCCTCTTTTTTCCCTCTAGAATTGCTCTTGCTCTTAGGGGTACAATGTAAGTATTGAAGAAAAGCTAGAGAGAAGTAAAGCACAGATGTATACACAATATAATTATAGACTCAAAGGGACTTAGACATACCAGATAGAGAGAAGGCAAACTATGTCTAGAAAGTGGTCTAAGTTTAAGTCTTAGCAATTTAAATATTTTTTAAATGCTGTGCATATAGCAAAAAAAATCCATGACATAGCAAGTAATATACTTATGCTAGGCAATATTTTGTTGGATTGTATATGAGAGGTGATTAATAAAGCCTAGAGGGAAGATGTGTAGGCTAAAAAAGCAATCAGAAATATCTCAACAGTTTTAGATTTTCTGCAAAATATTCATGCTTTTAGTAAACATTGAGCACCTGCTGATCAAATTACTATTAGAAATATTCTGTTGTGCATGGCATTTGGGTCAGTCCTTGTCATGTTTGTTGTAGATGATTAACTGGTGACAGATTCTAAGTCAAAGTTTTTGAAATTGTTTCCATACAGGTTAAATAACAGAATCAACAACAAGTTTTTCAGTAGAATAAAATGTATATTTGAAGTATAAACTAAAAAAATTTACACTACATGTAGTGTCACTTTTTTGTGGAATCTAAAAATAAAAAAAGACAAATATGAAAATGAATGTATCTTCATGTATGACTGAAGCATTATGCTATACACCAGAAATTGACACAACATTGTAAACTGACTATACTTCAATTAAAAAAATACACATATATAAATACAGTTAACTCACAAAAGTGAGCTATGAATTATAATCCAAAAAAAAGAAAGTCTACTGATGTTGACCTAAAGATTTATTGACTTATTCCTTTTGATCCTTTGTCTTCCATGATTACTTTATTTATATCTATCAGCGATACATTGTAATTGTTTGCATGCCTGTCTTTGTTACTAGGCTAAGATTATTGAGGACACACACAGATTTATTGATCTTGATATCTTCATGTGGCCCACTTGCAATCTTCAGCATGTTATACATATAATCTATGTTAAAGACCAACCAATGGGTAGTAAATATCTGGGTTAGACACAAAGAGAACTAATCAGACATTGAAAACTGAATGGATATTGAAACCACAGCCCACAGAAGGCAGGTTGGAACTTAAGGCCTAAACTTAACGAGGTCAATTAATTGCCAAAACAAAAATACCATCATTCTTTTTAGGATTTCAACAAGATACAGATTCTTGACATAATGTGTCAATATACAAAGTGCCCAAAATGAAATAAAATATAGCTTAGCATATAACAAAACTATGAAAATCTCAAATGATACAGAAAAGACATGCCAACACCAAGAAGACACAGATGTTGAAATTATCTGATAGAGACATTAAAATGGTCATAAAAGATGCTTGAAAAAATATTTTGGGTAGCCTGCAGAGTTTTAACATTTTTTATAAATACATTTATGTACTTGAAACATTTAAACTGTAAGCTCCCTTCTGATCTAATAAGTGACCAGATTAACATATTTACATGGCTGCCTTGGTGCTTACAGTAATCAGATTTTGTACCATTTGGAACAGGCTAGACTTTCTCAGTTGTGATGCTGTTCAACCCTTATGGGACATTTAGGAAATGTGTGAGAGTGCTTTGGTGTTAATAAGTGTTGGGGTTGTTACTGCATTCGATTAGAGGCTAGGCATGCTAGATATTTTGCAGTGTAGACAATGTTCCTATACAGTAAAGACTTCTCTTTTTCAAGTATTTCTACAGTTATCTCTACAGAGGTGAAAAATTTACTCATATTTGCCTGAGGTGAAAATTTAATTCCATATTAAAAGCAAACATAAGAAATACTTTATGGTTTTATGTAAATTTCTAGGAGTGAAAATTTTGTGTAAATTGAGATGGCACTTCATTTTTCAGAACATTATCAAAAGTTGATTACCATTTTGGTATCATGAAGCCAATGACACATCTGTTCATGGATTTTAAGTCTCCAGTGCAACATGCATATGGCAACTGTCCTTCTAGTTGCTGCATTAAGAATGGATACACATAGGTGAAAGCATCAGGCTATTTCATTTATGTGTTTTCATGTTCCTGTGCTCAAGTATTAATGTGATATATATATTTAACTACAGATTGATTCTTTACCTTTTATTTCACCTTTATATTATAATCAGAGCTCTGTCCTAAATTAAATCATTTATAAGTACAGGTAGTTTTTAAAATTCATCTGTGAATTCATTTCAGGATAATGGCTGGAGTGTTACAAAAATATTTTTTATAATCCAGGGTACTTTAGTTCTAAATAGGTTGTAAATCATGGCACAGATCTTCTGATACACTTTTTTAAAAATTGAAGTATAGTCAGTTTACAGTGTTGTATCAATGTCTGGTGTACAGAACAATACTTCAGTCATGCATATACATACATATATTCATTTTTGTATTCTTTTTTATTATAGATTACTATAAGGTATTGACTATAGTTCCTAGTGCTATACAGTATAAACTTATTGTTTATCTATTTTATATACAGTAGTTAGTATCTGCAATGCTCGAACTCCCAATTTATCCCTCCCTCCAACCCCTGGCAACCGTAAATTTGTTTCCTATGTCTGTGAGTCTGTTTCTGTTTTGTAAATAAGTTCATTTGTCTTTTTTTTTTTTATATTCCACATGTAAGTATATCATATGGTATTTTTTTCTCTTTCTGGCTTTCTTCACCTAGACTGACAATCATCAGGTCCACCCATATTGCTGCAAATGGTATGACTTTATTATTTTTATGGCTGAGTAGTATTCCATTGTATAAATACACCACAGCTTCTTTATCCAGTCATCTGTTGATGCACTTTTAGGTTGCTTCCATGTCTTGGCTATTGTAAATAGTGCTGCTATGAACACTGGGGTGCATGTATCTTTTCAAATTAGAGTTCTCTCTGGATATATGCCCAGGAGTGTGATTGCTGGATCATATGATAAGTCTACTTTTTGTCTTTTGAGGAATCTCCTTATTGTTTTCCATAATGGCCGCTCCAAACTACATTCCCACCAACAGTGTAGGAGGGTTCCCTTGGCCAATCGGTACATGAAAAATGCTCAATATCACTAGTAATCAGAGAAATGCAAATCAAAACTACAATGAGGTATCACCTTACATCTGTCAGAATGGCCATCATTGAAAAATCCACAAATGGTAAATGCTGATATACGTTTGTTTCAATTTATTTCCCAGGTATCTGACAATTTTATTGAATAATTTTGAGGGTGGGTTGGAAGTCAGTCTAAAACATATACCTCCAAATCCTTTTAATTTGCCAGTGGATCTAGGCACTTAAAAGCACTAAGATCTAAATTCACTTCCTATAAAAAAGGAAGAGACAAATGTTATCTTTTTTACTAGAAAATCTATCACTGAAAACAAACACATAAACAATCAAAAAAACAAAGCCCCAATTCATTTTTCCAGTTCCTCATCTCACTGATATTACACTAGGGTAGAGGCAATTGATACCACGTATTAATCATAGTCATGAGTCAAAGAGCAACTATGTAACCATTTTGATACCAATCAGATATAAAATTGGTATAATTCAGCACCCTCTTCAGATAAAAACTCTATAAATAGAATGAAAACAACTTCAACCCAAACCTTACACCTTATACAAAAATGAACTCAGTTACTCTGCCAACTTTTTAGTCGAAAAGTTGCTAAGTGACTAAATATTAAATTTTCTCACTTAAAAAAAGAATGATAAGTATGTGCCATGATAGAGGTGTTTGCTAAGGCTAGGGTGGTAATAGTATTGCAGCATATAAGTGTATCAATTCAAATCAACACCTTGTACACCTTAAACTTACATAATGTTATATGCCAATTATAGCTGACTTTAATAAAAAATAAATAACTGACCTTCAATAGATCATGAACTAAGTATAAAACATAAAACTGTATAACTTTCAGGAAATAAATGGATGAAAAATTGGGGGATTCAGAACTGGACAGTGAGTTGTTAGACTTGACATTAAAATCACCATCCTTAAAAGGAAAATTGGTAAATTGGACTTGATCACAGTTAAAAACTTTTGTTCTGTAAAAGTCTCTGTTAAAAGGATGAATAGCTACCAACTGGAAAAATATTTGCAAGTCTCATATTCAACAAAGGACTATTATCTAGAACAATAAAGAGCTCTCAAAAGTGAATAGTTAAAAATCAAACAGTCCCATGAGAAAATAAGCAAAAGATATGAAGAGAAATTTCATCATAGACAATTTACTGGCGGTAAATAAGCACATGAAAGATGTTCACTATCATTAGCCATTAGGAAAATACAATTTGACACTACAGGGAGGTACCACTGTATGTCCATTGGAGTGGCTGGAATGAAGAACAGCGGTGACTCCGAATGCTGGCAAGGATGCTGACTGCATTGCTGATGGGAACTCCAGCCATTCTGGAAAACAGCCACATTTCCAGCCATGCTCAAAAACAGTTTGGCAGATTCTTATAAAACTAAATGTATTTTTACCCAAGACTGAGGTTAAGGCGAGACAAGAGAGGCACTCACATACCTCAGGTACATAATTTAAGAAAGGGTGCTGAAAACTCAGTCATCATAATAAGTAATAATTTAATGCAATGTTTTGGAAAATCAAAAATAATGAAAAAAATTCAAAACTTTAAATTAAGACAGAATAATGTAATTCAGCAATTATACTCCTGAGCATTTGTCCCAGAGAACTGAAAACTTCTGTTCTCACAAAACCTGCACATGAGTGACCCTAACAGCTGACAGCCCCAAACTGTAACCAACCCCAATGTCCTTCAATGAGTAAATGGTCAGACGTGTATATTATGGTCCAGCCACACGGTGAAGCACTACTCAGATTCCCAGTACCACTTGGGTGGATCTCAGGGCCATTATGCTGAGTGGGTAAGTCAATCACAAAGGTTACATACATACAGCTTCTCAAGGTTCAATTCCCGAGTTGATATAAGATGAGGAAATTCAGCAATAATGGAAGCATCATGCTTTTAACTTCCCATGTATTTGCCAGAAGATATTAATCCTATTTGCAAATATTACTTGTATATCAGCCTCCCCTCAGATGATTAGAGTGTTAGTAGGACTATGTCAGAATTTACTTCCTTCCTAAAGCATCTATCTGCATTATTAAAATTTGAGTGCATTAGGATATTTGCATACAGAATAATTGAAACAAAATTGAAGTATGTTGCCTTCAAAAAGGGCTGTGTACTCTAGGAATTCATTTATGTAATATTCTTGAAATAACAAAATTATAGAGATGGAGAACAGTTTAGTGGTTGCTGAGGACAAGGGGAGGCCAGTTCCTCTGGGGTGATGGAACAGCTCTGTATCTTTATTTTGGTGGTGGTTTCACAAGCATTTACATGTGATAAAATTGTATAGAACCACACACACACACACACACACACACAAACATACACAGATGCAAAGGACTGCGTGTAAAATCTGGTGAAGCCTGAATAAGCTCTGTATTCTGGTTAACAGTATTAAACCAATGCCAATTTCCTGGTTGCTCGTAACTGTTACACTGCAGTTAGGTAAGTTGTTAACAGTCTCTGATGAAGATTGCTGAGGACTCTACTGTTTTTGCAACTTCCTGTGAATCAGTAATTATTTCAAAATTTAAAAAGTTTTCCAAAAAAAAAATGAACAGGAAGGTAGTTCCTTAAATGATAAAATCGTCTCAACTAGTAGCATACTAAATGTTGAAATACAGGGTGGACGCCCATTATAATGCTGCCTTTAAAAACCTCCTATTTAATATACTTTCAGAAGAGCTATTCAGTCCCTGAAGATGTTCAGTGCTCCTCTGGATGATTTGTTTATTTCCTTTCATAATGCTGCATCTTTTCCGAGTTGCAATGAACTGCTCTTCTACATCTGGATGGATGCACTAAATTAATGAGATTTGGGGTTAAAGGGAAGCTCTGCTCACAGCGAGCCCCAGCTCCTCTGCCTCTTTGGAGTCAGTGTGATGGAAGGGCTGAGTGACCAACAGAGGACATGAAAGAGGCCACCCAAAAACCAAAGCGGTAAATATGAGCAAGTAGATGAAAATATACTTAATTTCTTGCAGAATAATGGAGAAGTTTGGATCATAAAATGAGAACTGGCATCATTAAGACATACCAGAAAATTTGAAGACAATTTTAAACATTTTAGGTCCTTTGTTCGTATGACAGAGGCTACAGAGAATCTATTGTTCTGCTTTTGCTGTAGTAGCATATTAAAGGTACCTTCCTGACTGCTGTAGTTATTCATAATTTAGTTCATAATTTACAATTGCAAGAAAGATGTGTTCAGGCAGAGTTGCCTTGTCTTAGAAAGCAGTGTTACCAGCATCAGAATTATACCTAACACAGAATGTCTCAAAAAACAACAGAATACTTTTACAAAAATTGGGAAAGTTACAATTCCTTGTACTGTTACAACAAGGATAAATGTATTTTATATATAATTGCATAGTTTTCCCTTGGAAGGTAAAAGTTTTATAAGTGGCACCTTGTTACTCTCGTTTCCAGATAGTGGGAATCAAAGAAGACAGTAACTAGGAAATTTTTGTGTCATTCAGAATAGAATAAAATCATCAAGCTGTGGTTTCCTTTGGTGGAGCCAGATGTGCAATTCTAGGGCTAACTCTGCCAGGATCATAACCAGTAATAGTAAGATCTGTCACGTAAATTTTTTGTTTCCCTCCAAAAACTGATAGCTCTTAAATGTTTAACATTTATTTAGTGGATGCAGAGATAAAAACATTTTTTATTACTAAAAGTGTTATGCCTGTTCAAATAAGAAATTTCTTTTTTATTTTATTTTATTAATTTATTTTCTCGGAGGAGGTAATTAGGTTTATTTATTTATTTAATGGAGGTACTGGGGAATGAAACCAGGACCTCGTGCATGCTAAGCATGCACTCTACCACTAAGTTATTCCCTCCTCCCAAGGAATTTCTTACCATAAATTTTCTGAACAATTCCCTGAGAGGCATTTTAATTATAAATATATGTTTAATTTTGTATCTATATACATATATAGGTATATGTGTGTATATATATATCATCTGTCTATTTATATATACACATAGATATCCTTGACCCCCACAAAATGGCACTATACCATGGTTTCTTTCTTTTCTCAGAATATCAGCCACCCGTGAGTGACAATTTTAAGTGGCAATCATTTGTTTGATGCATTCTGTAGTTACATACCCTCTCCAAGTGTCAGTCGATTTACTCATATCCGATTGTGTAAGTTGTCATACATGGAAAGCTTAGTTAACTGGCTTCCCGTTTCCAATATGTTCCACTAATATAGAATTTCATACCTACTGGGAAGCTACCACTATTTTAATATTTTTTGGAATTAATTCTTAATTTGGTTCTGCTTTCTGCCCTTAATTATTGTTTTTCTGTTTCCCAGTTTACCCTGTGTTTGTTGTGGGGGAAGTAGACAGAAAGAACAACGTCGTGAACTTGGCCAAGTTGTTTTGGAAGGATAGTCACAAACTTTGGATACCCCGGAGGAGAACCATGGTTAAGACCCCAAGAAGTAAACACCTGCGGTCACACTAAAGCTGTTTAGATGGCAACATAGTTGGCCACATGGCTGTACCAAATCGTTGTTATTTCTAGAGATTCTAGCAGTTCAAAAAAGAAAAAAGAAAATATACTGAAAAGGGAATATTCTGGCCTGGCTTACTAGGCACATATGTCAATTTATAAATTACTAAATAGATATACTTTTTATTACAAAAAAAAGAATTATATTGTGACAAATTGTCAACATGCTTAATTCTCAAGAACAATGGGCAGTTTTGCTTGACCCATTACTAAGGATGCTGTAGTTCTCCCAGGGGAAAAACAAAGACTTTGCTTCTGAGGCATCCTATTTTTAGCTCAGAAATAAAATAATGATCAGGTAGAAAACTTACGTAATAAACTATTGTCTCATTCAATATCACCATTGCGAACTATTCCATTTTCACTCCAAGTCTGCCATCCCTAACATTCAAGCCAGATTTGATCAGACCTGGAGCCCACCAGAACACAGAGTAATGTAATTAGAAAAGAATTTAAGAAGCACCAGGGATTGTCACCCGAATCTCATTGTGAATGATGACAAGAAATTAATAGACGCAAAAAAAAAAAAAACCAGACTGCCGCAGGGATCATAATTTGGCCAATTGAGAGTTCCAGTGACCTCCTTACTATTTTAAGTGTTTCACGGGTGCTAAACCTGAGTCATGTGTGGCTTCTTTGAGCGCTAGCTGGCAATTCAGCAAATGTCTCCTTGAACACGTACACTTGTAGCATCAGAGACAGTGAGGAAAGCTAAGGAATGTCACCTGACAAAAACCTGTAAGAGCTCTTCCTCTTATCGTGGGTTGAGGGCATAGTGTGAGTAAGAAGCAAGGAAAAGAAAATGTCTTAAAGATATCTTGGATGAGTAGCCAAGAGTAATGGAAAAAATTCAATATATATTCACGTACACAGGCTTTTCCTCTATGACTAAGGACTATTCTGTCCTTTATAGAATTAAAAGCACCAGGCAGTTTCAGGTTTTAATAATTAGAGCACAGACTTTTGACAGTCTTCAAAACTTTTCCCCAAAACATATTTTTTTTTAACTTTTGTGAAGGTGCCAGGCAGCTGTTAAGCAATTGCAAAAATTTTAGTGATCTCTAAACAGACTTTACATGAGGAAGATGTTTTCCCTCTAGGGGAAAAATTACAATTAAAGCCAGTTTTATTTCCTGCATTCTCCTTAGACTTATAATACTTTAGTTGTCTTCTTTTTTATTAAAAAGCCTGAATTTTTATCAGCTGAAAAAATTGGAGCACAGAAATATTTTATGCGATATTTGAATTGCTAATTAGGTGTGGGATTTATTTTAGGGTTGTAGTTTCTCAAACAGTGGAAATAACATCTGTGATGGTTTATGTCGTGCATTTGAGACTCCATACTCTTAGGCAAAATGTGCAGAGTATAAAATAGCCCGTCTTTAATAGAGGACACTTGAATCTGTTTTACAGGTCTCTGTATGCTGAGAAAAGTCGACCAACGTTCTCATTCTGCTGTTAATAACAAACACTTGTCTTTCCTACCCTTCTTCCTGCACTTCTCTCTTTCTTTCTCTCTTTCTCCTTCTCTTCCTCCCCCCACCTTCTGTCTAGAGGACAGTCTTGTGGAAAGAGCAGTTGGGTATCCCGAAGTATTTTCAGCTTTAACTCTGCAGAAACTGACTGTAAAAACTAAGAGCAATTTTATGAGATAAGTATAAAACTGCTTTGTAATATTACTTACGTTTGGAAATGTTACCTGTTTTTCAGAAAACAGCTAAATAACCCTAAAGTTTTCTTATATTTACATAGAAACAGGGAGTAAGTAGGCCAGAGTAACAGGATCTGCAAAAAACACTTGAATGAATCTGTTTTAGCCATTCTGTGTTCAACAGAATTCCTTAAACTCTGTGAGTCTTTGACCCTCTCTGCAAAACAGGAATAATAACTACAATGCAGAAGATTTTCTAAAGATTAAACAAGATCATAAGTATGGATGGCATATTTAAAAGTTTTTTTTTTTCAGAAAATAAGAGTGTATCTTTATTTCACATGAGAAATAAATTGTAGTTTATTTGGGGGACAGCTTTTGCATTTGATCATAGATTACTTAAATTACTTTCCAAAAAGTAGATTAGAGAAATTAAGAAAGTAATGCTCATATTTACATGTCCCAGTATTGAAAGTGAATTCCAATTCTTATGCTAAATATGGTGTATCTGGAGAAGTAAATTAAAATTCAAATCCTGAAAGGTACTCATCATGTTGATAATCAACTGGATATTATAAATTCAGCTAGATTCTTTTATTTATTTTTATTGTGTTATGTTACATATCACAGACTTCATCTAAGTTCACACCTCTGTGATTGTCTATTTACAGAATTGTACAAACATCTTCACAATTTCACTTGTTTTAAATTGAATGAGTGCTGTGGTGGTCAGAATTCTAAGATGGCACTCCAAGATTCCTGGCCCTTGATTATTCAATCAAACCTTTATCTAAGAAAGGTTCCAAATCATTTGACTTCTAAGATATAGAAGTTAGGTGAACGGTCCAGACCTAGTCACACAAGTCCTTTAAAAGCAAAGCCTATGCTCTGGCTGGAGACTGAAGAAGTTAGAGAGATCTGGAGCATGAGAGAGTTTTGACCAGGGAGAGGTCCTCCACCACTGAGATGGAGCAGGCTCCTGGGCTGGGCACTGAGAGTGGCTTCTAGGAGCTGAGAGTGGGTTCCAGCCAGCGACCAGCAAAAAAAAAACCAGGGTCTTCAGTCTCTGAAATGAGGAGCTTGAGTGCTTAAGTGGGAAGGTGAAGGGTTGGCCAGCTGAAGGTTGGAAAAGTAATATAATGGAGGGAAGATGGCCAGGGTGCTAGGTCCAGCTACCACAGAGAATCCCTTGGCAGCCTCCTCCCCTTGACTCCCCATTCTGCTCACTTAATTCTTACCATCACTTGTTGATTCTTGAACTTACGGCCTGCCTCCATTTTGCCTTTCCATTACCTCTTTCCAGAAGACTCTTCCATAATTACTCAAATGTGCTTTTCCAGTGTTTTTAATTCAGATCTTTGCTCATCAGTCTAAATGAGTTAGCACCTCTCACTCTGACACTCTTTATTCCTTTTTGTGTCTTTTTTATTCAAGGATGGCTGCTGTAAATTATTATATAAGTTATGGGTGTACAATATAGTGTTTCACGATTTTTAAAGGTAATACTCCATTTATGGCTATTAGGAAATAGTGGCTATATTCCCCATGTTATACAGTATATCCGGTAGCTTATTGTATACCTAATGGTTTGTGCCTCCTAATCTCCTACCCCTATTCTTATTGCCCCTCCCCTCTTCCCCTTCCCTCAGCAACCCCTAGTTTGTTCTCTGTATCTGTGAGTCTGCTACTTTTTTGTCATATTCACTAGCTTGTTGTATTTTTTAGATCCACATATAAATGATATCATACAGCATTTGTCTTTCTTTATCTGACTCATTTCACTTAGCATAACACCCTCCCAGTCCATCCATGTGCTGCAAATGGCAAAATTTCTTTCTTGGCTGATTAGTATCTTTATCCTGTTTTTTAACAGCAATTATCACTTCCCCACAGCATATTGTAAAATTTGTGTTTTGTTCTTCAACTAGACTGTAAAGTCCAAAGAGTGCAAACTTTGTATTGTTTGTCACAGTAAAATCAATTCCTAGATTATTCTTTGGCACATATAGAAGGTGTCTAAAAATATGGGTTGCTTTACTAAATGACAGAATAATTCTATTAGTAAACCATTCATAAACATTAAAACATCGTTTTATGTATTAATACGTATATACTAATAGCACAAACTTGTGTATGAGACTGAAAATAGAATTCCTCATGGCAGAGAATGAGACAATAGACATGAAGTGGCTGACTCTCTAAATACTGTTTTTTATAGATTAAAAAAATCTGAGGTTTATTTGCCAAATGTCAGGATTAGGTAGAGTGGGATAATTAGCAATCTGGTGTTTGTTTTAGGGTGTTTGGAATATTTTGAGAAAAATGATTAAAGAAATAAAATAATTGAAGAGAATCAGAGATTGGCTATGGTAAAGTGCTGACTTACTTTTTTTTCCTCCTCTTTTTGCTTTAAATTAACCTTTTTACTGCCTTGGTGATGAAAGAATACATTTAGCTTGTTGTGAAAAGTGAGCTATAATGAGGATATGGAAATAAAAGAAAGGAAAGTGCTTACATAAAATTAAATTGTTGACCTTAGAGCATTGCAAAAATACATTTTCAGGCAGCAGCATTTTCTATTTTAAAGTGGAAGCCACTACCTACATGGAGAAATAAAATGGAGAAAAACATTTAAAAGTTTCATATCTTTTACCCAAATTGGAAGAGCTATTTTTAAAATTTCAGTGGTGATTAGTTAAATATGGAATATAGGCCATTTTGTTAAGTTTTCATCAAGACAGCAAGAAAATGGCACATTATGGTTATATGTGTTTATGCATTGCTCAAGTTTCACTTAGGAATCTGTATGAAAATTGCTTTAGCAATAGAATAAACAAACATGTCTCCTGATGAAACTTGTGCATTTGCCTTCCTTTGTTTTAAGCAGTGCCACGAGCTAAGAAGGACACAAGAAAAAGACCTGACGATGTGGCTTAGCAGTTAGGGGCTGAGGCACAGATACCATTGCCACACTTTGGAGGTGCAACCTTAGAACTTCGTGAATGAGGAAAAGAGGATAAATGGTTATAAGCAATTGCAATTTGGTGTATTTCCAAGACACGCAGCGTTACAAGAAACAAAGCTAATCACTCAGTTATGTGGAGGGCATCCAGAGAGAAGGGAAGGACTTACGCATCGGACAGTTTCCATAGCCTCAAGCTGTCAAAATGCGAACAGAGAGTATTGACTCCTTTTTGCTCCTTGGTTTTGTTACCTGGTCCAGCTGGGAAGGCGGTGGGAAGCCAGGGCTTCTGTAAGATCCCACCTGGATGCGAGGACTGCTGGAGTCCCTGCTGTAGCACGTTTGATGGAAATCCCACAGAAGCAACATCCCCACACCCGGGGGGAGGCTGAGACAGCCTTGGGTATCAGATGATGAGGGGACCGTGGAGAGTAGTGTCCGTGGCTCTTCTTTGAGCAAGTGGGTGAGGCTGGGGGGACAGGAAGATCAAGGGAAGCCAGAGGGGAACAGAAACTGTGATGCAAAGGACAAGACTTTAAGGAGATTTTTCAGAAAATTTTGAATGGACAGAATCAAACCAGCTGGGTTTCTCTAGGACTGCTTGGAAGATTTATGCAAATGACACTTGATCTCCGTGATGTCAGGTCAGGAAGCTTTTTATCTGTTCTGACGAATTCTTCTTTTCCCAGAAAGACTCTAGAAATGCTCACGTGGGGATGGCCGAGGCTTTCTTTAGGTCCTTCCAGTAGCTCTTCAAGGGTTTCCCCCACTAGCATCCCAGACTGTCTGAAGAGGCATGACTAAAATAAAAAGATTGAGACAAAATCTTAACCTGGGTGCTGGCATTTGGTGTTTGGCCGACTGCCTGAGAAGCTCCATTTTGGATAGATTTTTCTCCAAAGCTTCAACAGTTATATTCTTTACTAGAGTTAGAGTCACATATCTCAGAAACATTTAGGAGTACATAGAATATTTAGATGCTGAAATGTAGGCTGAGTGTAAAGGCCTGAGAGTCCCAGCTCCACCTCACTGTGTAGCTTTCTGCAAATTTCCTTCCTCATTAACTGCTGGGTGGGGATAATCATACTTAACTCATAGGTTTATGGTGAAAATTAAAACAATAATTCATATATAATGGCATATATAAGTGCTTTATAGGAGTTGATTCTATATATTGCAAGTATATTACAGTTCTTCCCACAAACTCAGCGCCTTGGGGTCATCTTGACCATTTTAAATCTTTTACATCTCATAACACTTTGTAGAAGCATGAAATGACAAGGTAGGGAGGGACTTGAGGGTAAGTCAGCCCATCCATTATTCTACCCAGAAATCTTTGTTTTCTTTTTTAGACCATTTCTGGTGAGTGGTGATCTAGTCTCTGAATATTTCTCAAGATAATGAACTCACTACCTTGTACGGCTGCTTTTTTCACTATTGGGCAAACTTCCTTCTACTCTAGTAAGTGGAATTCATGTTATGTCTCTACTGTGAATTATAGTGTGATCTCCTGGAAATAGCACTTAGCCATATTCTATCTAATCAGATTTGTTCATGGCCATCTCCAACTGACATTGGAAAAATAAAATTTTCTTGGTGGTACTAGAAAGAAAAAAGCAGTAATGACTTATACTTTTGTTTCTTATTCTATGTCACCAATATTTAAAATGTTTTAATGCCTGGAGTTGACAACAGGGATCTGCAACTGCATTATGAGTTCTAATTTGCAAATATCCTATAGAATTTGAGAAATTCTTCTCAGATCACCACCACCACCACCACCACCCCACCACCACCATCAACAATAAAACTCATCATACTGAACTGTACACACCAAAGAAAGCTTTTTATGAACTTGTCTTATTCCCTGAAAAGTCCAGAATATATATTGCCTTAATTGTTCCCTTTCCAAATCTACAATAGGAAGATAAAATGATTATCACTGTCTTCCAGTTGTCAAATGGAATTAGGCACGATAACTTGAATGAATGCCTCTCTTCACAGGATCATGTTTTCAGCTTGCATTACTTGTTCTCTATGGAAACGGGTGACATGTCTTCTTCTAGCAGGCAGGAAGCCCTGACAGCGCATTGTATTGAAGGTTGAGTTATCAGTGATTGCTTTGAGGGTTGGAGGGAAAGGAAAGGGAAACTTACCATGTAAATGTAACACGCGTACCGCCCTTTCAACCATCGGCGGGTACACAGGTCTCTATCCGGAATCCTGAAACCTGTAGCTGATTTCGATGAGACTTAAAATGCAACAATAGCATACCTGCAGCAAATCCTTCCAATTTTTTGTGTTTTATCTCAAAACCTCTTATCTGATTATGTATGTTAAGAAGTGTAGCACTCAGAGAGGAAAACAAACAAACAAAACACAAAAATGAGTGCTTAAAGCAATTATTAAATCTTCCTGAGTATTCAGATTAATACAAAGAGAAATAAACCATGAATTCTGATTTTTGGACTGGTATAATTTATAGCAAGCAGATGTGCCCATTCATAAACAAAACTAGCTTGATACTTCAACTGCATTTATTTCATTTGCTATAATTATATAGATAATGTAGATGTGGAGGGGAAGGATCAATACTGTGTCTGTAATTGCTTTCCTTTTGTGTGACTTCTTTTTCAAATGGTGGAAGTGTCACTGAATGGAGCTTCTAAGGCATAAGTTGAAGAAAGCTGACGGGTCAGAGGAAAGCATTGCTCTTGTTTCTCCATTTCCTTCTACTAGTCCTGTGAAGGCAATGGCGCAGTTCTGGGCCACTGTGTTCCCAGTGGGGAAATGAGGAAATGAAGAGAGATTATAGTCTTTGCCTTGCTTACATCACTGAGCTTTTGAGATCAGATGACTTCATATATGTTAAAGTACTTTCAGGTTGATAATGAACTTTGATGATACGAAGAGTTGTTTTGCTATGAAATGAAATTTGTTTAATTCAGTGTGTAACCTGAAGCATTTAGACTTTTGAAATTTTATCTCTGGAAAGATAAAAACTTTTAAATGAGTTTTTTTTCTCTCTAGATTAATGTGATATTGCTATAGGTAGACAAATGGATATATTTCTAAATATTTAAAGATCCAGTTATGTATATTATGTCTATTGAATTATAATATATTCACATTTTCAGGATTGACCCTTCTGTGATAGCCAGTAACTTCTTTTACCAACCACATTTTCTATTCTGTATCTTTAAAACAATTTATTTGCATATTTAATTCATTTAAATTACTATAAAGTCTGTAAAGACTGCTCAATATTGCAAATTGTTTAAAACTTACATGACTTAATTCCCATATCAATCTTATGAAGTGGGATGTATTTTTTGTAGATGAGGTAGTTTGTAGATGAAGATACTGTGGTTTATATTTTTATTCCATGACAAGAAAGGAAATAGTATATACCATCGGCACTTATGTAAGATTTATATGGAGAAAATTTAATTTCCGCTTGAAATAAAGGACATGATATTGTATATACTGCTTGATTTTCTCAGAAACTATGCACTATATAATCATAAAAATGTTTGAAAACGAAAGTGATACAGTTACAGTTTTTTTAAAAAAGGAGTAAGGATGCCTAAACATAATTCAATAATGCTAAAACATGAAGACAATTTTCTATACGGATATGTGATGAATATATACTATCTTTCAGGTAGTAAACTTAGACAAGAGTTCTGATTAAAGAATTATAAGAAATAAAAAGAGTAAATCTAAATATACCAATGCAAAAAAAAATTAGTCTCCTTTTGAGCATTTCTAAAAGGAGAAAGTTCAGAATGAAGTACAAATCCAGTATTATAAGTAAATGCCTAAAGAGTATGATACATAAAATAGATTATCTCCCTCAGTTCTCTTAAAAATCATCTCCCTCCAGTTCCCCACCCTCATATTTCTGTATTTCCAATATGGGCATGATTATTAGTTTTTAAGAAGGTAATACAAAGATCAAAAACACAATGATTTTTTTATTCTAATTTTTTATTGAAGAATAGTTGATTTACAGTTAGTTTCAGGTGTACAGCAAAGTGTTTCAGTTATACATATACATACATGTTTTTTTTCAGTTTCTTTTTCATTTTGGCTCATTAGAAGAAATTGACTATAGTTCCCTGTTCTGTTCAGTGGGTCCTTGTTGTTTATCTATTTTACATATAGTAGTGTGTGTCTGTTAATCCAAAACCCCTAATTTATCCCTCCCCCTCTTGCCCCTTTGGTAACCATAGTTTATTTTCTATGTCCATGAGTCTATTTCTGGTTTGTAAAGAAAATTTGTATATCTTTTTTTTAGATTCCACATGTAAATGTTATATATTTGTCTTTCTCTGTCTGACTTACTTCAGTTAACATGATCTGTAGGTCCATCCATTTTGCTGCAAATGGCAGTATTTCATTCATTTTTTATGACTGAGTAGTATTCCTGTGTGTGCGTGTGTGTGTGTGTGTGTGTGTGTGTGTGTGTGTGTGTGTATCACATCTACTTTATCCCTTCATCTTTCAGTGGACCTTTAGTTTGTTTCTGTGTCTTGGTTATTGTAAATAATGCAGCTGTGAACATTGGGGTACATCTGTCTTTTCAAATTAGAGTTCCTTCCAGATACATGCCTAGAAGTGGGATTGCTGGATGATTTAGTAAAAATATGGGATCACAGTTTTAATTTTTTAAGGATCCTCCATACTGTTCTCTATAGTGTCTACGTCAATTTACATTCCCACCAACAATATAGAAGAGTTCCTTTTTGTCCACACCCTCTCCAGCATTTATTGTTTTGGGGCTTTTGAATGATGGCCATTCTGACTGGTGGGAGGTGATACCCCATTGTAGTTTTCGTTTGCATTTCTCGAATAATTAACAATGTTGAGCATCTTTTCATGAGCCTGTTGGCCATCTGTCTGTCTTCTTTGGTGGGTTCTTCTGCCCATTTTTTGATTGGGTTGTTTGTTTTTTATTATATTAAGCTGTATGAGTTCTTTGTATATTTTGGAAATTAGTCCCTTATTGCTTGCACCATTTGCAAATACTTTCTCCCTTTCCG
This sequence comes from Vicugna pacos, assembly GCF_048564905.1. NCBI lineage: Eukaryota > Metazoa > Chordata > Mammalia > Artiodactyla > Camelidae > Vicugna > Vicugna pacos. The sequence goes on along the minus strand of NC_132993.1, from coordinate 8,980,757 downwards.
TAGGTTGTCTTTTCATTTTGATGATATTATCCTTAGCTATGCAAAAGCTTTTACATTTGTTTAGGTCCCATTTGTTTGGTTTTGCTTTTATTTCCATTACTCTAGGAGCTGGCTTGAAAACAATATTGCTGCAATTTATGTCAGAGAGTGTTCTGCCTGTGCTTTTCTCTAGGAGTTTTATAGTATCTGGTCTTACATTTAAGTCTTTCATCCATTTTTAAGTATATTTTTGTATATGGTGTTAGAGAATGTTCTGATTTCATTCTTTTACATGTAGGTGTCCAGTATTTGCAGCACCAGTTATTGAAGAGAATGTCTTTTATCCATTGTATATTCTTGCTTCCTTTCTCATAGATTAATTGACCATAAGCATGTGGGTTAATTTCTGGACATTCTATCCTCTTCCATTGAGCTATATGTCTGTTTTTGCACGAGTACCATACTATTTTGATTACTGTAGCTCTGTAATATAGTCTGAAGTCAGAGGGCGTGATTCCCTCAGCTCTGTTCTTCTTTCTCAAGATTGTTTTGGCTCCTCAGGGTCTTTGTGTTTCCACACAAATTTTAACCTTATTGGTTCCAGTTCTATGAAAAATGTCATTGGTAATTTGATAGAGATTGCATTGAATCTGTATATTGCCTTGGGTAGTGTAGCCATATTAACAATATTGAGTCTTCCAATCAAGAACATGGTATATCTTTCCATCTATTTGTATCATCTTCAGTTTCTTTCATCAGTGTCATAGTTTTTGGAGTACAGGTCCTTTGCCTCCTTAGATAGGTTTATTCCTAGGTGTTTTATTCTTTTTGATGTGATGGTAAGTGGGATTGTTTCCTTAATTTCTTTTTCTATGTTGTTGTTATGGTATAGAAATGCAGCTGATTTGTATATATTAATTTTGTATCCTGCAACTTTACCGAATTCATTGATTCTGGGAGCCTCTTTAGGATCTTCTATGTATAGTATCATGTCATCTGCAAACAGTGACAGTTGTACTTCTTTTCCAATTTGGATTCCTTGTATTTCTTTTTCTTCTCTGATTACTGTGGATAGGACTTTCAAAATTATGTTAAATAAAATTAGTGAAAGTGGGCATCCTTGTCTTGTTCCTGATCTTAGAGGAGATGCTTTCATCTTTTCACCAAGTATGATGTTAGCTGTGGGTTTGTCACATATGGCCTTTAATATGTTGAGATATGCCCTGTCTGTTCCCACGTTCTGGGATATTTTTATCATAAATGAATGTTGAATGTTATCAAAAACTTCTCCTGCATCTACTAAGGTGATCATATTCAATTTGTTAATATGGTGTATCACATTGATTGATTTGTGGCTATTGAAAATTCTTGTATTCCCTGGGATATATCCCACTGGTCATATATCCCACTTTTAATGCATTGTTGGAGTAGATTTGCTAGTATTTCGTTGAGGATTTTTGCATCTATATTCATAAGTGATGTTGGCTGTAATTTTCTTTTTTGCGTGTAATACCTTTATCTGGTTTTGGTATCACGGTGATGGTGGCCTCATAGAATGAGTTTGGAACTGTTCCTTCCTCTGCAATATTTCTGAATAGTTTCAGAAGGATAGATGTTAACTCTTCTCTAAAAATTTGGTAGCATTCACCTGTGAAGACATCCAATAGTGGACTTTAGTCTGTTGGGAGTTTTTAAATTCCTCATTCAATTTCAGTACTGATAATTGTTCTATTCATATTTTCTATTTCTTCCTGGTTCAGTCTTGGCAAATTGTACCTTTCTACGAAATTGTCCATTTCTTCTAGTTTGTCCTTTTTGTTGGCGTATAGTTGCTCAGAGCAGCCTCTTATTACCCTTTGCATTTCTGTGGTGTCGGTTGTAACATTTCCTTTGTCATTTCTGATTTTATTGATTTGGACCCTCTCTTTTTTCTTGTGATGAGTCTGTCTAAAGATTTATCAATTTTGTTTATCTTTTCAAAGAACCAGCTTTTAGTTTCATTGATGTTTTCTATTGTTTTTTAAGTATCTATTTCATTTATTTCTGCTCTAATCTTTATGATTTCTTTCCTTCTACTAATTTTGGGTTTTGTTTGTTCTCCTTTCTCTAATTGCATTGGGTGTAAGGTTAGGTTGTTTAATTGAGATCATTCTTGTTTCCTTGTATCACTAAAAACTTCCCTCTTAGAACTGCTTTTGCTGTGTCCCAGAGGTTCCGGATCATCATGCTTTTGTTTTTGTCTCTAAGTATTTTTTTGATTTCCTCTTTCATTTCTTCAGTGATCCCTTGGTTGTTTAGTAGCATATTGTTTAGCTATCACGTGTTTGTGGTTTTTGCAGTTTTCTTCTGGTTGTTGATTTCTAATCTCAGTGTTGTGGTCGGAGAAGATGCCTGATATGATTTCAATTTTCTTAAATTTACTGACGCTTGCTTTGTGGTCCAGCATGTGATTACCCTGGAGAATGTTCCAAATGCACTTGAGAAGAATGTGTGTTCTGCTGCTTCCAGGTGGAATGCTCTGTAAAAATCAATTAAGTCCATCTGGTCTAATGCATCAGTTAAAGCCTATATTTCCTTATTGAATTTCTGTCTGGATGATCTGTCCATTGATGTAAGCAGGGGGTTAAGGTCCCCCACTATTATTGTGTTACTGTTGACTTCTCCTTTCATGTCTGTTAACAGTTGCTTTATATATTGAAGTGCTTCTATGTTGGGTGCATATATATTTACAATTATTACATCTTCTTCTTGGATTGATCCATTGAGCATTATGTATTGTCCTTCTTCCTCTCTTGTTAACAGTCTTTATTTTAAAGTTTATTTTATATGATATAAGTATTGCTACTCCAGCCTTCTTTTGGTTTCTATTTCTATGAAATATCTTTTTGCATCCCCTCACTTTCAGCCTGTATGTATCTCTAGCTCTGAAGTGGATCTCTTGTAGACAGCATATGTAAGTGTCTTGTTTTTGTATCCATTCAGACAGTCTTTGTATTTTGGTTAGAGCATTTAATACATTTATATTTAGGATAATTATCAATATGTATGTTCTTATTGCCATTTTGCTAATTGCTTTGGATTTGTTTTTGTAGGTCTTTTCCCCCTTCTTCTTGTTCTCTTGTGATTTGACGACTATAGCATTACATTTGGATTCCTCTTTTCTTTTTTTGTGTGTATTTATTATAGATTTTTGGTTTGCGGTTACCATGAGAACACAATGATTATTTTTCTTTAAGTCCTATCCAGAAAACTACTAGAGAAATTTTTTTGAAAGGTGACTAGGATTTCTTCTGTAATATCATTTTCATTGAATTCTTTTCAGTCTTCTGAAAGCCAGGGCATGGGAGCAATCATCAAATATGGTCAACAGCTTTTATGTTTTGTATGTATGTAATATAGAAAATGCTGCTTATCAACATTTGAATTTGTCCTTATTCTAATTTGGGGAAAGATTTTAATTTTTAACCTTGAGGAAATATTAACATAACTTGATAAGAATAGATTAATTACTTATATAATAAGTAAATAGTAATAATAACCATATAGTAAGTAATCCCAGTTTCCTATATTGATTTACCATTTTGCTAGTCTTTTTTTTTTTTTTTTTTGAGTGAGCTAATACTGCATAGTTTAAATTTCTTCTTCCTGTAACTTTTTCAGATAAGAAGCTCAAAGTTTTCTGGTATTATTCAACTGAGGTTAAGCACTTTTATATAATTTTTAGAAACTTTTCCTTTATAGATACTTTATAAATAGACTATCCACACACAGCCCTGGAAAAAAAAAAAAACATGGATACTTCATTGTTGAGCACTTCAGAAGCCTACAGGAGTACTACAGGAAATTTTATCCAAGTTAATGTTGAATTCCTTCAAGAGGACTGTAGTCATAAAGACTCTTCCTCCCAGGAGTGTTTGATAGCCTGAAGCCATGCTAAAGAACTTCTGTTAGTGGTTCCACACCTTGAAGCAGGAGCCTGTGAAACAGAAATAAGGAAGAGATGAATTGGTTTAAGCTGAAATGGCAGAGTAGAACAGAATCTGGAGGGGCATAGTAAGACAGGTAATGAAAGGGACAGAGACGAGATCAAGGTCAAGGTCAGAGAAGGAGGGGCCGGTGTTTTAATGACTGTCAACATTCTTCTTCCATTTGATTTGCAAAGTGCTCCGTTTACTATGCTCAGTGTGAAAACTGTGCAAAACACTGCTTTCAAATTTTGGTTCCAAAATTTGACAGTCCATTTCTTTGCTGCACTAATTTCATTCCTAATATATGTTTTACTGGCCAGTTTAGTGGAACATTTTTTGTTTTGTTTTGTTTTGTTGACATAGTTAATGAATGCTTTATTTCATGCATAATTGACTAATATTATATTCTTAAACATTAATATTTGCCCTGGTTCAAAAGTTTAATTGTCTGTCCCTGAAACTCCTGCTTCATTGCTTCTTTTCTTTTTTTTTTTTGTTAATAGAGATTGAGGAAATTTTGCAACTTGAAAGCAATATGCTGCCAGCTTTGATCCTAGCTATTATGCCATTGGCAGGTGTGGATTTGCCCAATGGAATACCACTTTGGCCTTGTAGTTTGCACTAAGCTTAGCCTAGTGATGGATCCAGATGACTCATATGTGGCATAACTGGTGGCAAAGAGTTAAATTTCTGCACTCAGCTAGATCTACATGAATAAATGGGAACTCCTATAATTCATATTCCTAAAATGCTTTGCAACCCATAATCCTATGTCTGACCACTTACTCTGATGTCGTCTCTGCTCCTTTTGGCTTTGTATTGCTGAATTATATGAAATACCTTGGCCTATTGCTTTATAAATGTTTTCAAGTTATATTACAAGCTCTGGTGTTTTTTTTTTCCTGCACTAGATTATAAACTCCTTGAAAGCAGAGACAACGCCCTCTTTTTAAATATCACCAAATACATTCCTGTAGAATTAGTTGCCAATGAAACACTAAATCAATATTTTTTAATTTTTGTTACATGAATTATTATTACTTGTGATTCCCAAATTAACTGTGTTTGAATTTAAAGTTTAATTATTACTAATACAATTTTTAATTAAAAAAGTAATTCCTTATATCTCAGCATTGAATAAGCAGTTAATTAATTATCTGATTCTGCTAAAAGTTATATATAATGTGGGAATTATTTAAATTCTGAATATTGATGATCTCTCTGGGTGCACTGTGGTATTCTGACTTGTTTGACCATTCCAATGGAGTTCAGAACATTCAGCAGTATGCTTGGTGATTGACTGTCTTCATTGTATTCCAACTTGGCTTTCAAATATATTGAATTGGATCTTGCAGTTTGGGCCTTGTTTGATCATTACTTACTTAAGACATTGTGTTAAGTCTTATCTCAGGTCTGGCAGAGTGAGTGCCAGCCTGAATATTGCAGCAGCAGCAATTTCTCTTCCTTCTTTGGAAATATTGATGGTCACAGAACTTACTGTTGTATTAAGCCTTCAACTCTGTCACTGTCTCCTCCAACCAAAGCTGAGCGGGTCATAGGGCTGACTGACCAGTGGGAAGGAGTGTGTAACAACCCAATGTCAAAGTGCAGGCTTCTAAGAAATAGTCTTACAAAAAAATAAATTGTCAATGTCGTTTTGAAAAATTCACCCAGAAAGAATATCCCAGATAACTTTCCTTTTTCCTGTGGAAAAAATATAGATGTGTAAGTCTACAAGAAAATTTTGCTCAAATAAAAGATGATTTAAATGTAAACAAGAAAAGTTTAAACTGAAGCTGCTTTATTCAAATGCTGGTAAATCTTAGAAGGAAAAGAAGAACCTAGGGCAGACGGTAACCAATGTAGCATAGCAGCCAAGGCCGAAATGCTGCTCAGTCAGAAGCGAGCTAGTAGTGATACATCTACTAGTGGTGTATTAAGCTGAGCAAATGTCGGAAAAAGTGCTTGATGAAAGTAAACTCAGTTTAATCAATTGTTATCCAGTCCCCTTTCAAGTTACGCTCTTCGACCTTAACAGATACTGACTAAATAAAAAAATAATGTACAGTCCCCCATTGCTTGGTATCTCAAAGAATTTACTAGTCATTCATGTCTATTTTACTTGGAAAATGATTCTATGCATATAGACAGAATACCCAGTTATAAATTGTAGTGTTATTGAAAAAAACATACTGGCCATTTTATGTATTAAACCATATAAAATGCTGAACAGACACATTCATACTCTTTCTTTATTCTCCTATTTTCAGATCCACTTTAACATGACCATGGTTAAGGTGAGTTTTCAAGATGTTTCTCTTTTTAGTTTTTGAGACTGTTCTGTTTTGATAATTATCCGTGATTCACATGTTTACTTACATACTGTGAGACACTGCAGAACAATTTAACACAAGAATAATGCTTGTGGGGAGGTTTCCTTTACTCTGAAGAAGCTTTGTGAGCCTTCTGACAAGTTTAGTATCAAAGAACGATTTATCTTTTAGCAAATAATTTTAGGAAACAATATACAGGCCACTGAAGAATATGAAGCAGAGTTTAGATTGTTGAATTTTATGAGCAGGGTACATAAGTGTCATTATAGAGGCTAATTCTATACTATAGATGTCATGAAAATATATTGCCATTAATCTCCTACAGTGAATTTTACTAGAAGACCTTGGGCAGGTATGTGGGAGCTAGAAACAGGAAAACTTGCATCAGTTTCCTTGGATTAATATTCCCTGGAGAGAGCAGAGACTTGCTTCCTTTCATTTTATGGCCACTTATAAAAATATATTTGGGGAAAAAATAGAAATGTAAAGAGATATTTAATAACATCAATCTGATTCATCTAGTAAATTATCAAATCTTAACATCAAGGAGGACGGTAGAGCTCAGTGGCAGAGCGCATTCCTAGCATGCACGATGTCCTGGGTTCAATCCCCAGTACCTCCATTAAAAAGAAATAAACCTAATTACCTCCCCCCCAGCAAAATTTTAAAAAATAAGTAAATCTGAACATCAAAAGAAAAAAATACTTAAAGCACAAATTTCTCCCTTCCAGCCAGCCAACACATAAAACCCTTTTATCATGTGTTTAATAACGAGGCAGTTGGCAGTAGTTCAATCACTTCTGGGGCAAGGTACTCAGAGCACAGTGTTAGAGACACACACTTCACTGTGAGCGAGTCGTTTTGGAATTTAATATCTTGGCTTTGTTGCTTAAACCCTTCTGAATCCCTCAGTTCTTATCAGTAAATATTCTTAAAATTTTTATAGAATAGTGAAGATTAAAGAAATCCTGTATATAAAAGGGCTAGGCTAGCAGTACACTCCTGTTCTTTTTTCCAATGCCAATTAAAATTGTCTTTTGTTTTGGAAAAAAAAAATACTCACTAAAAGACTATATTTCTATAAATTCCCATCATTTTTCAAATCCTGTTGTATGACAAAGAGTTAGTCTTTTCCATTTACTTCATGACATCTTTTAAATATTAAAGGGCAGCCTCAAACTTTGTTTTATTGTCTCTAGGCCAAATAAACATCTCCAAAAAAACCAACAAAATTCTCAAAGACATTCTCAGAAGCATTCTTCAAAGACAGTATTCAGATTTTCTGATTTTTCTCTACATGCATTTACAATTTTCCAAACCCCTATGAATAGAAAATTCTCGCCCTAACTCAGAAACAAGGAAGAGCAGAGAAATAATTGTGGCACAAAGTGCTCCAGAGGTGTCATCTTAGGGCAATAGCAATTAGTGTGGAATATGACAGAGAAAAGACTGAGTGTGAAAAGCGTGATTGAGAGATTGCTGAAAAGCTGTTTGGGAGCTAGATTGACACAGGCCTTGAAAAGGATGCTAATATATTTAAATAGTTCAAAATATATTTTAAAGAAAAGGGAGGGATATTGATGGTTTTCTTTAAAGGAGGAGAAGATATATCCAAATCTGTGTTTTCTGCATATCTTAACCTGACAGGATTGATGGGAGATGGAGTTGGGGTGGGTAGAGGGACCAAGCGCTCAGAAGTTTCTGCAGTAACCTAGATCAGAGTGGTGGGGCCTGAGCAAAGCAATGACAGTGAACAAGGAAGAGGCAGAATCAAGAGAAGTCTGGGAGGGAGAAGGGAAAGCAGGAATAGTTGACAACATTATAGGTTGAGCAGGTGAGCAAAGGGAGATTCTGATACAGTGGGAGCTCTGGGGAGGTGAGCAGGCGGGGTAACTCCGTTTGGAGAGTTTGTGTTAGAAGTGCCCACACAACACCCTTCCCAGGAAACGCCTTATCAGATGCTCTGCTGATATCATGAACCCCTACATCTCTTAATTTTCACTAATTCATTTGAAAAGTGTTTAAATTTCAGTTTATAAGCTATTTGAAGTAAAAATATCTCCTAGCGTTCATCGTATGTTCTGAAGTTCAGAAAAGATCTCAAAGAGGTAGAATATTTGCGGAGCAAGAAGTCTCTGAGGGTCTGCTTCCTCGTACTAATCCCTTCTAGAAGTACTGAGTTCTCCCGGAAGCAGGAAAAATAGATAAGTGTGCGAAAACACTACAGCAAACTAAAACACCGTCTTGTTAATTATTTCTACATGGCTGAGTTGATCACATCATTTTCTGTGTCCTTGAAGTCAAACTGAATTAGCAACATTTGAATACTAATTTTCAAAACATAATTGACATGTATGTTTCATATATATTCCTTACAAAGTCTTTTGAACAGACCCAAACAAGGCCTGAAAACATCATTGCTTATTAAAGAAAATTTAAAAATAGATGCAAAAAAGGTTAGATTTTTTTTTACCAAGTATTTTTTCCAGGTTACTGAAATATATACATATACATACATATATATATATAGCTATTAGCAAAAATTGAACATAAGCCTGGGTCTCCAGATTAAATCCAGTGAATACTGATCTTAATTTATCATGAAATCATGAAAAGCAATTCTTAGTAGATGCACAGCACTTCAAGCACTGAATAAACTCTGCCACAATAATCTTAATCTGCAAGCATTTTATATTACCATGATCACTGCCGTTGGCAATGTGGGCGTGAGAAGACCAATGTCAAGCAGCTGGACAGAGCAGTGTTCTAACTGAAACACCACTGTGGAAAATCACTGCAATAGCGTTGGTGAAATTGACCAATTCCCACTTTCTATTACAATAGTCTGTGTTGAGGGTTCTCAGGACTCATAGAAGGCAAAGAATAAAAGCAGCTTTTAGAAAAAGTTTGACTATGTGGATTTTAATATTAAGAAGCTGGTTATGCCTTTGTCTTAAATGTTGAGTGTTAAGGAGAGACTGGAGAAGAAGATGGACAGTTACATTTTAATTGTATTTAGTTTGAATAGACAACTGGTGAGCCAATTTCCCATGCAGACATAATTATAGGACAATACATGCAGGATTCGATGTCTCAATCTATAAAAAGGAAATTGGGGGTTAAAAGTCAAGCACTCTGGGTAAAGGAAAAACAGATCAATGGAACATAATAGCCCAGAAATAAATCCACATGAATATAGTCAACTGATCTTTGACAAAAGAGGAAAGGTAACATAGAGAAAAGACAGTTTTTTTGTTTGTTTCTTTTTGTTTTTTCACAAATGATCATGTGTAAAAGAAAAAAAAATAAACCTAGACACAGATGTTACAGCTTCACAAAAATTAACTCAAAATGGGTCATAGACCTAAATATAAAAAGTAAAACTATGACACTCTTAGAAGGTAACACAGGAGAACAACATAGACGACTTTGGGTACAGTGATGTCTTTGTAGATGCAACACCAAAGGCACAGGCCACACTTAGTAATGGTTTGTGTCTATTCTGACTTGAGGATGGATAACTTGAAGACGCGCTGGCCTCTGGTCCCTTATTTCCTTGACTCAGGGTAAACCTCCCGTCTCCCCAAAGACTAAGAATAATGGCACCACTAATCCAGTGGGACAGAGGCTGAAAAATGAAGTTGAGATAACAGAATATGTTCTATTAAGTTTATGAACTTAAATTTCCTTCACATATGAGCCTATTAACTGAGAGACATACCTTCTATGTCTCCAACTGGCTTATGACCTAGCAATCAACTGGAGAAATGTAGAGGCTAATTTTGGATACATTTTTTTAAGTATATGTTAACTGTAAAATAATCATGGAAAATCATGGCAAAATATAATTCAAGCACTGACAGATGTTATTAGAGATTATATCCATGGATTTGGGATGCTAAAACCTTGTTCAAGAGAAGCAACTATATATATTTTAAATTAAAGTATAGTTGATGTATAATATTACATGTTACAGGTATACAATATAGTGTTTCACAATTGTTAAAGGTTATACTTAATTTTTAGTTCTTATAAAATATTGACTATATTCCCTGTGCTGTAAATATATCCTTGTAGTTTATTTTATGTAAAAGTTTTACCTTGTAGTTTATTTATATAATAGTTTGTACCTCTTAATCCCCTACCCCTATATTTCCCCTCCTTCCTTCCCTCTCCCCACTAGTTTGTCCTCTATATCTGTGAGTCTATTTCTTTTTCAATACATTCACTGGTTTGTTGTATTTTTTGGATTCTATGTATAAGTAATATCATACAGTATCCATTTTTCTCTGTCTGACTTATTTCACTTAAATAATAAGTTTCCAAGTACATCCATGTTGTTGCAAATGGCAAAGTTTCATTCTTTTCATGGCTGAGTAGTATTCCATTGTGTATACAAACATATATATATATATATATATATATATATATATATATATATAGACATATGTATATATACACATTTTCTTTATCCATTTGTCTGTTGATGGACACAGGTTGCTTCCATATCTTGGCAATTGTAAGTAATGATGCTATGAACATTGGGGTACATGTATCTTTTTGGATTATTGGGTTTTTTTTTTCAGATATATACTAAAGGTTGTAATTGCTGGATCAAATGGTAGTTCTATTTTCAGTTGTTTGAGAAACCTCCATACTATTTTCCACAGTGGCTATACCAACTTACATTCCCACCAACAATATATAAGGGTTCTTTTTTCTCCAAATCCTCTCCAGATTTTATTTGTGTGTGTGTTTTTTTTTGTTTTTGTTTTTGTTTTTGTTTTTGTTTTGATGATAGCCATTGTGAGAGATATGAGGTGGTATCTCATTGTGGTTTTGATATGCATGTCCTTGATGATTAGTGATGTTGAGCATCTTTTCATGTACCCGTTGGCCATCTGCATGTCCTCTTTGGAAAAAATGCCTATCTAGTTCTTCAGGCCATTTTTTTTAATTGGACTGTTTGTTTTTTTGATGTTGAGTTGTATATTTTGGATTTTAACCCCTTATCAGTCATATCATTTGCAAAATGCACTTCCATTCAGTAAGTTGTCTTTTCATTTTGTTAATGGTTTCCTTTGCTGTGCAAAAGCTTTTAAGTCTAATCAGGTCCCATTTGTTTACTTTTACTTTTACTGCCCTTGCTTTAGGAGACAGATACAAAAAAAAATTGCTGTGATTTATGTCAAAGAGTGTTCTACCTATTTTCCTCCAGGATTTTTGTGGTTCCTGGTCTTACATTTAGTTCTTTAATCAATTTTGAGTTTATCTTTGTCTATGGTGTTAGAAAATGTTCTAATTTCATTCTTTTACATGTAGCTGTCAAGTTTTCCCTGCACCACTTATTGAAGAGACTGTCTTTTCTCTGTTGTGTATTACAGTCTCTTTCGTCATGGATTAATTTACCATAAGTACATGAGTTTATTTCTAGGCTCTCTATTCTATTCCATTGACTTATGAGTCAGGTTTTGTGCTGGTACCATCCTGTTTTGATTACTCTAGCTTTGTAGTATAGCCTGAAGTCAGGGAGCGTGATTCCTCCTGCTCTGTTCTTTTTTCTCAAGGTTGTTTTGGCTATTCAGGATCTTTTTGTTTCCATACAAAGTTTAAAATTATTTTTCAAGCAATTATATTTTTTAAATTAACATGGACGTTAGCATATTGATACCACATAATAATAGAGAGAATTCTGAAGTTTTGATTATCTCTAGTGCACAGAATCTGATACCATGATACTACTACTGGGCTTTCCACGTCTTCTGAAAATTAACTAATATATACTGCATAGTTCTGTCACTATCAGATGTAAACCCCATTACAGTTAAAGTTGAACATCAAAATATCAATCAAAAATGTCAGTTGAATGAAAAAAATGAGAATGAATGAAGAAAGCATCTCAGCTAACTCCATAGACAGAGTTATTATAGAGTCCACAAAGAAAATCAAATTAGGGTAATGTGAGAAAAGAATGTACTCTGTACAAATATCTCAACTGACATGTTTCTCGTAGCACATTTCTTACACTTTTAGTAACACACTGATATTGCAAACCCAGGAATTCTTCTTTTAAAAATAGCACTTTTATTCTTTCTGCAGTTTCCTGTTCAAAAGTAACATAGTAGGTACCTTTCTATTTGGATGCCTGTTTAAAAGGCAACGGTGTTATTACAGAGGCAAGCTCTTGAATGACCTTTACTCCAAGAAGTTGTGCACCTTGTACCAGGTCACTACCTCACACTAGCTGTCGCCACTGTACATAGACAGCAATCCAGCTTTATTCAGATCTCCTAGAAAAAAGATTTAAGCCAGACAGTAAAATGTTGAATTCTGTCTTTTTGATTAAAGAAGCAGTGAAAAAGAGGAGTAGGGTAAAAGCAAGAAGCTGATTTGTTTAACCTCTGAAATGTAAGTTCTGGGCAACTGAGATCCTAATCTTAAATATTGTGCATCCACACTGCTCATAAACTCAGGCTCCAGTGTCTTGGAATTAGAGTAAGTTACTCACAAAGGCAAAAGTAGGTGCTTGTAGAAGGATTCTCTGTAATGATTCCCCTCAGAAAGGCAAATGATTCTAACAGACCAAGAAATACACGCAAAACAGCAAGGAAAAGAGCTTTTGAATGGCGTTTAAATTGTAATTATAAATAGAAAATCGATTTCTAAAGTGATCAGGTGGGTATTGATCATATTTATTCACTCTCCATGACTTTTAGATTGAACGTTCTCAGTTGATAAATCAAAAGACCACTCTTCGCTGCCAGGGTTGTAAATTCCACTGCAATCTATTAATCATGCTCTGTTCCTTTTCTCTGACATCATCAGCAGTAATAAAGATTCTGCAAATGGAACTTAGCCGACAGTGTTGGAGTTGATGCATGAGACAAAAAGAATCCAGCCTGTTCTTTTGTAAACTGCATTGGTTCCGCAGGAGGCAATAGTGTTAAAAACTTGCTTTCTTTTCCTGAGGTAAGGGGATTCTGAGCCAAGACAACCTAGGGAGAAAAAAGTGTTGAGTGAAGTGCTGCAGATTTCACCATCTGGCATCAGCCATCCTTACTGTTTGCTTCGGTTCAAACAGCTCCCAATTCATTAAATTGTATTTTGTTTCATTTTAACACAAGTACAGATGGAAAGGCTGATAGGCAAAACAAAATCACAGGATTTCCTTCTAGTGTGTAGATTCATAATTCCTTCTAATGGTTTGTCTCTTCTCTGTTGTAATTGAATAATCAACCGGCACAAAATGTTCATTACCTGGCTCAAGAGAACAGCCCAACCCAAATTCCAGAGCAGTGGCTTCCCTATATTCTATAGGCAACACTATATTCTAAAGGAAAGGCAGGTACAATGTGTACAGCACCAAAACAGAAATACAGAATATTTGCCCCAAGTTCGACAGCTAGTTACTGTGAAGGAAAATATGTGAATCTGAATTTTCTGACTTTTTTCCCCCACAACTACTCATTCTGTCACATTTTGCAGTTAAGTAATCCTGAGTTTCTACCCTGACTAGACCATTTGTTGGCTTTGTGACCTTGGGCAACAATTTTTTTTCAGAGAATCAATTTCCTCCTGTCACAGGGGAAAATAACAACAGATAATCCATCAGATTGTACTGGGGATTACAAGACTCCTCATTCAAAGCACCAAGAATAACACCTGAGACATTTTAGGTGTGAAACAACAGGTACTGTAATGAGTACACATCATCACTGTGATGGTTAATCTTCTGTGTCAACTTGGCTAGGCTGTGGCTCTGGTCGAACACTAGTCTAGGCGTTGTTGTGAAGGTATTTTGTAGGTGTAATTAATATTTACAATCAACTGCGTTTAGATAAAGAAGATCACCCTTGATCGTGTGGGTGGACCTCATCCAATCAGTTGAAGGTTCTCAAAGCAACACCTGAGATTTCAAGAAGCAATTCAACCTCAAGGCTGTAACATAGAAACCGTGTCTGAGTTTCTGGTCCATCAACCACCTGTCTGCCCTATGAATCTTGGACTTGCCATCCCCCAGCATTGTATGAGCCAGTTTCCTCTCTCTGTCTGTCACCTACAGTTCTGTTTCTTTGGAGAACCCTAATTGATACAGTCGCTAAAGGAACTGATAAAAGAATGAAGCAAAAGGCCCCTCACTTATACAATACAAAATATTGCATTATTCTGGAAACAGTGTCTAACTCGGTAGTCCACAGTTACACAGTTGGAGTTAAGCTGCACTGACATAGTCACTTGGGACCATTTTATCCTCATTGGGATGTACAGAAAGTTAGAGTTGTATAAAGCATTGACTCCCTGAATTCAAGCTCTTCATTTACTGAACAAGAAACATGCTTAGCAATGTCATCACACTCCGTAGAGAAAGACAAAAACTAGAATCCTGGTCTCCTGATTATTCAGGACACTCATATGACTGAAGCATACAATTTAGTACTTGGGTTATTTTCTCAGTGACTTGATGTGGCAATTGAGGGTATCTACACCTACTTTATATTTTCACAAATAGGATAAAATACTTTTATACCTTTTAAATATGGGCATTATTTTGATCTCGAATAATAAACAAGGATAATTTTAAATAAGAATAGGTAGTTTAATGAATAATAGACGACTGTATGAGATACTGTTGTCACAGTGTATACCTCTCTTGCTTCCATGGTTATCTTCTGTGAGAAAACTTGCTGACTCATTCATGCTATTTCTGGATACTGACACTGATGCCAATGAAGAGTCATCCTCACACCATAATCATCTTTTAAAATCTTGTCATTTCTTTCACCTTTCTTCATGGACTTACTGAAAAATAAACAGCAACTTTAGATGCTGAAGATATTTAAAAATTGGCTAACAAGCACACATTTGTATGAATTAACAATTTTCAGAAAGAAATAGGCTATGGTAAATGTATAAATATTTAGAAACCTGTGTTCCACTAATAAGAGGCAGAGACTTGTTTCGTTCATGATGAGAAATCTTCCTGATCCAGCAGAATGAGGCGCCCCTTCGCTTGCCCTCTGGTCAGTGTCAGAGGAGTCCAGTGGGGCATCAGGGCTTCTACCACCCCAGCTCATGGATACCGCCACTCCCCACTCCTCCCCCTTTATGCCCCTGTGCTGTCAGTGGAGGCTAGATGGGGAAACTGACTTCTTCCTCCATTTGGCAGTGACCCTTCCTCCTACAAGAGTCATGTCAGAAGCCAGATAAAAACAGCAGATTTAAATAAAATTCAGAATCTCATAACATAACACACAATATGCCCAGGTTAAAGCCACTCATCATCCCCAGAACCAGAAACATCTCAGCTTGAATGGGAAAGACAGTCAATAGAGGTCAATACTGAAAAGACAGAGATATTAAGATTATCTGACAGAATTTAAAGAGACAATTTAAAGCAGCCATTACAAGATGCTTCAGCAAGCAATTACACACACACTTTAAACAAATTAAAAAATAGAAAGTCTTAAAAAATACATAGAAAATCACAGCAAAGAAAGCAGAAGATACAGAAATAACCAAATAAAAAATTTATAACTAAAAAGTACAATTACTGGGGGAAAAAAACTCCATGAATGGCTCAGAAGCAGAATGAAGGGGACAAAAGGAAAAATAGTACAATAGAAGTTACCCAATCTGAACAGCAGAGAAAATAAGAAACAAACAAGCAAACAAACAAAAAACAGATCCTCAGGGCCCTGTGGGAATATAAACAAAATTGTCACATTCAAGTCATCAGAGTCTGGAAAGAGAACAGAAAAAGGGTGGAGCTGAAAAAATACTCAAAGAAATAATGAATAAAATTTTCCCAGATTTATCAAAAAACATAAACTTAAAGATTCATGAAGCTGAGTAAAATCTAAGCAGGATAAACAAATTCACATGAAGACACATCGTAGTCAAACTTCCAAAAACTAAAATCAAAGGAAAAAATGAAGAGACACTTGACTAAACTCTTGAAAGCAGCAAGAGACAAACGTAGCTTACATGTAAGGGAAAAACAATCGGCATCACTGATGATTTTTCATCGTTAACCAGAGGGGCCGGAGGAAGCGGGGTATCAGCTCCTTCAACACGCCCAGGAAATACCAGGCAAGGACAAGGGCGCAACTTGGAAGGTGCTACTGATTCTAATCACTAGGAGGTGATTGGGCCGTTGTTATACAGTGGGGATAAGAAAGATTAAGATTGGTACACAAGCAGTCCACTTAGATGCATCTCAAAGTTTAATGCCCGATTTTAGTGGTAAACGCACAAGTCAGCATCTTCAGCCTGAGAAGGGCTTGATGATGACGGTTCAGTAACCCTCAGGGATCAGGTCTAGGTCACACCCCCAGCACGACACTAGGCCAGTAGGGCATAGCTGAGGGTAACGGTGTAGGTTAGAACAGATGTGGATGTTTGTGTTTGGGGTGTAAAGGGAATCATGTATATCAGGACGAAGAAAGCAACGGAAGAGTGGGATTATCGCTTTTCATGGTTTAAGTCTGCACTAGGTTTTTGTTTTTGAAATGATGACTGTTTTCCTCAGTATTTTATGACGGTTTGGGGTTAAAAGAACAAATCCTACCCTGAACAATGGGCCGAGAAAGAGTTCTGCTAGTAACGGTGAAGGGAACAAAGAGGACAGTCAACAAAGGTGGCGGTGGAGGGGAGCAGAGACAGGAAGTCGAGAGAAGGCAGTGGTGGTGGGAGGTACCGAAACGCTGGGAAGTGGTCTGTCCTCGCCAGGTGACTCTGAGTCGTGGCCATTTGCCAGTAATTGCCTTTGTTGCTTGGGTTTATTGATGAATTGAGGGGTCTGGGTGGAAAAATACACAGACATACTTTATTCTCCAGCACTTTTCTATTTGGACTTGAGATCTGATTAATTTGTGGCCAGATTCTCTGACTAATAATAATTACCAGGACTAATGAAGAGAAGGAAAAGAAGAGAGGAGAGAAAAGGAAGAGATGAGGAAAGAAGGAGAGGGAAGGGGAGATTAAAAAGAGGGAGAAACACTGCTGAAGAGGGGGACCAAAAAACAGAAAGAAGGAAAAGTCTTTTCCATGTAGAGAGGCTGAGGTGGTGAGTGTTTCTTAACTTTGGGCTCTTAAACATCTATTTTCATGAACTTTCAGCACTTGATTTGAGTAATCAGAGAAAAGTACAATCCTGTTACGAATTATTTGATAAAGGTCTCAGAAGCGACAACTGTGGCTACAATTTTATAGAGGAAAAAATCTTGTCTTTGGCTTTCCATCTGACCTACAGTCCAGCTACCAGGGACACTGAGAAATGAGACATCTTTCTACAGACGTTCAAGGTTACAGCAGTTCAGAAAGTCTGCATGTCTTACTCCTCCCTCATTAGTCTTTCAGGTTCAAGAGGATGGATCATGCCATGTTGATAATTTTAAAGCCTTTTCAAAAAGAAAGTGCAGTTCGTAAAAATAAAAGGAGAAACCATTTCTACAGAATGTTCCATATAGTTAGTGCCTAGGTCATATTTTCAGATAATGGGATTCTGAGAACTTTTCAGAACTATGCAAAATGGTTGAGGAAATTTCCCAGTGGGTCTAGAAATTACCTATCTTGAATCTACAAGGAAACTGACCAAAAATAACATGACCTGCAGACTAGGGTCCGGAGGCGGAGCTGGTGTGCCAAACACAGTCTCTCTAACAAAGGTCGCCAGTGGGAGTGGGAGAAACTGTGCAATACGTCCATGTACAAACTGGGTGGAATTAGGCCAGAAACGGTGGATGTTCCACTGCAGATTGTCCTCAGAAACCATGATTCCCCCGGGCCAGCAGGTGTTTCCTCCTGGCCTTACTAAGGGGGAAAAGGAAGCTGGGGTATTTCCAGGTGGGGGGTAAAGTGGGGGTGCAAAAAGACAGTTTTTGAAGGTGAAAAGCAGTGCTGTCTGGAGCGGAGGAGAGACTGGAGGCTTCCTTTGGGAGAAGGAAGAGAAAGACAGCAAACTAGTCAAGAAAGTGCTAAAAGACTGTGCTCAGCAGAAGGGCTTTGGACTTGATCAAACAGGTACTCAGAGATTGTGGCTGGGAGGAAATGAGACAGGGGATGGGAGAGCACTTGCAAATGGAAAGACTCTATGCTAATGTGAGGCATTACTGCTATTATTCTCATCCACTGCAGGTTCCCAAGCAGGGAGTGGCATGATAAAAGCTCTGCCTTGGAAGATTAGTGTGGGAGTGATGTGCAGTTTGGCTTGTAAAGGCAGGGAGAGCGCAGGCAGACACAGGTGCAGGATTCTGCTAATGCCAGCTTCTCTGAGAGCTGGAAAGTACTCCTTAAAACGTGAAAGTCCTCCATCCTCTCCTGTCCCTCCCCACCATGCCCTGGGGAAAGCATCCTTGTGGCTTGAACAGTCAGGTTGACTATCAGATCTTGCTTTAACTTAAAGATGATCTAAGGAAGAAGTGAAAAGGCTGCTCACCCGTTACAAACACTGCAGATGGGTGAATCTCTCTGTGCTGTTTCTTCTACATTTGGCACAATGTACCTCTCTCTTCCTTCACTTCTCCTTTGAGGGAAACAGATGTCACAGTGCTAAGATAAATCCATATGTGGTTCTAGGAAAGGAAACTTCATGAAAGTAGAATGTGGGCCTCTGATTTTGGCTTCTCAATGGCTTGGGAGTTCCTGAATACGCAGACTCTACCACTAGTGCAAATTAAGGTTAACTGAGTAACTTGTTCCTGCTTCCTCAAAAATCACGCTTCTAGGGGAGAGAGTAT
Organism: Vicugna pacos; assembly: GCF_048564905.1. Classification (NCBI taxonomy): domain Eukaryota; kingdom Metazoa; phylum Chordata; class Mammalia; order Artiodactyla; family Camelidae; genus Vicugna; species Vicugna pacos. Next base: position 8,961,740 of record NC_132993.1, on the reverse strand, counting down.
AGCTCGGTGGTAGAGTGCATGCTTAGCATGCATAAGGTCCTGGGTTCAATCCCCAGTGCCTCCATTTTAAAAGATTGAAAATAAACAAACAAATAAACCAAATTACCTTCTACCCCCTCCAAAAAAAAAACACCCCAAAATCAAAAATTGTATAAAATTTAAAAAGTATCAAGCTTCTAAATCAATCTCCTATGTGCCTTGTAATAAAATTTAAAACCCCATTAACAGCAACAATAAAAACACCCGTGAAGAAACATGCATTTTTAAATAAGATAAATCCTCAGGGAGGGAAAAAACCCTGAGGTATTAAAACAAAAAAAAAAAAAAGGAGATAACATTGCTTGGAATAAAGGATCAAGATGGATAATATGAAACTTCAATTCACAGGAAGAATAATGTGTCATACAAGTTGAAAGATGAACTGCCAGCTACAAAATTAGAAATCAATATGCCGGGTAAGAATTAGTCAGTGTGAGACCAACAGCAAAATACAGTAATCATTTTCAGAGATGGGATTGAGAATAAGGAACAGAAGTACTGGGATCAAATTGAAAGCTGCCACACATTTGTCAAGGGAAAAATACCAAAGACTGTCAATCTATCAGAGCCTTTTCTTCTCCTTGGTTTAAATAAACAAAAGCCCCCAAATAGCCCTTGTATGTGAGCCGGGAGAAAACCGCGCTAGAGAAGCATGTGCTCATACACAATGCTATTTGCCCACATCACTTGTTATTCATATCATTGTAATAAGCATCTACTTGCAGGCTGTCTTGGAATGTAGAGCCTGGTTACTGTGCAGGACTTACCATGCTAACTGGGACTAGGAAGAGTGGCTGATCTGAGGCTCTCGATGCAGAGGCTCTGACCTCAGCCAAAATATGTGCACATGCACGCATGCGCACGTGCACACAGACGCAACCACCTGTTCAGTCTGTCCTCTCTCAGTGCAAGTATGAAAAAGGTATTAGTTTATGGGTTGTCTCACTTCATAATATCCCGTAGCAGAGTGCCCATAACTTGCTAACGTTATATATATGAGTCAGCAAAAATAAGCGAGAAATCGTAAGATTCCCTACTTTCACCTAGGGATGTTAACAAGGCTAGGAAATTGTCTATGTCTCTTACAAGAAGCCAGAAAATGTGCACAAGATCAAGGGAAGAGAAAGATAAAGGAAAATAATCACTTTATAGTGGGAAAAAAGTATGTATGCAAGAGTGTAAAATATGAATGTGCTTAAGAATACATGTCTTACAATTTATAGCTCTTGAGAGTGATTAGTTGCTTTGTTTTGATGGTGTTCTTATTATTTCTGCCCTGGATTCACTTGGCAATGTGTTTTGGGATAAGAAATGAGGAGACTGGGACAGAAGAATAAGGCTTTAGTCCACATGGAGCTGGGTCTGCCTCCTCCTGGGGGAGGGTCCTCTAGGAGGAAATAATTATCTCCAGTTTGAGACGGAAACTCCTTACTGTAATTGTTTATGAATGCTGTAGTAGTAATTTGAATATAAAGCTAGGGTTTGGTATACACAAGTGAAGTAACTGGTTAATGGGATGAAGACAAATGATTAATGATGTGTAAATGTCCACTTGGGCAGTATTAGGATTCTCCAGAAAAACAGAACCAATAGAATATAGATATTTGATAATAAAGATAGAGATAGAAATAGAAATAGAGCAAAGAGAGAGAGAGAGAACACCTTTATTACAGGAATCGGCTCACGTGGTTATGGAGGCCAAGAAGTCCTACGATCTGCTGTCTGCAAGATGGAGGATCAGCAAAGAGGTAGTTGTAATCCAATCTGAGTCCAAAAATCTGAGAACTGGGAGCTGATGGTGTAAGTCCTCGCCTGAGTCCGAAAGCCTGAGAACGAGGAACACTGATGTCTAAGCTCAGGGGCAGATGGATGTCTCAGCTCAAGCAGAGAGAGAGAATTTGATCTATCTCCACCTGTTTGATCCATTCAGGCCTTTAAGGGATTGGCTGATGCCCACCCATGGTGGTGAGGGTGACCCTCTTTAGTCTACTGACTTAAGTGTTAGTCTCCTCTGGAGACACCCTCACAGACACACCCTGAAATAGTGTTTTACCAGCTATCTGGGGATCCCTTTGCCTGGTCAGGTTGAGATATAAAATTAATCATCACAAGTCCACCCCTTGTCAGTCTGGCAAACCCATCTCCTTAAACCATGCTTAATCTCCAAAGACAATAACAAGGTCATATTTCCAACTAACGTGATAAAACTCTCCTGATTAAAACCAAAAATACACTAATCTCTTTCCCAAAGAGGAGGTAAATTCCTTCAGTGTTGTTTATTCTTCTTCTGATGTTCTGTAATTTAGATACTATGATATAAAGGTAATGATAATTAAATACAGACACAAAGTCAATACATCTTATGTTACATGATTAGGGAATAAGAGAAGAGAAAACAAAGATATTTTTTAATATATGTATAAATGCATACAAACATATTCATTACAAAATAAGGAAGTGCAGTTGACCTTTGAACAACACAGATTTGGACTTCACAGGTCCATTTATACACAGAATGTTTTCTGTAAATGTAGTCAGCCCTCCTTATCCACAGGTTTTGCATCCATGAATTCAACTTTGGATATTAATCCGAGGTTGGTTGAATCCCTGGATGTAGAACTACAGACGCAAAGGGCCAACTGTGCTGTATATAAAGGGATTGAACATCCATGGATTTTGGTATTGAGGGGGCTCCTGGAACCAATTCCCTGCAGATACCAAGGAGTGGCTGTACTCATATTAATTACCGTCTTCATTTCTGTAACTGCTCACGTGGTTGTCGGTGGTATTTATAACTGCCTTCTTCTACTGCCCATTCTGTAGTCCCTTTGCCTTTGGCAAACACCTCACTTGATGTGGTTCTTTAACTGATGGAGTGATCCAAGCCTTCATTCTTAAAGCATGTGAACCATTAGTAGTTCTGCCTAGATTGAACTGTCAGAGTTTTCCATTGACTTTAATTATAGGGCATGCCTATACGAGATGCCCTAAGGAATTTTCTGTATTCCAGACATACTTTTTCTTGCTTCTGCTGTAGAAGTCCAGCTTCCCCCTGGGTAGTCAGGATCAATCACCCCAGCCAGCACTGTAATTCCCTTCTCTTCCTGCTGACTCAGAGGCATGAGGGTCCCAAAGTGGCCAGACAGCCATCTTAACTTCTAGTTCAGTAGAATCATTGTTTTTTTTTTTTTTTCAAGTGAAACACCCTCCCTCTGAAACTAAGATCTCTAGGCCAGAAGAGTACAAATTCAAGGGAACATGAAGCAAAATTTTGCTTGTGGGTCACTAGCTAATAGTGCTAGGTGTCACTGTCATTGTCACCCCTTGGTTCCTGGACTCAGCATGTATTGAACACTGATTCAGACTTCTGGAGAACACTGCCCCAGCCCTACCAGGTATTTCCTGGAAGAGAGCCTTCCCCAGAACCCAGTCATTCTTGCACCTTGCTCTTGGACTTCTAGCCTCCAGTGCTGGGAGAAATCAATTTTACCTGTTTATAAGCCACCCTGTCCCAGGCTGTGGTGTTTTGTTATAGCAGCCTAAACGGACTGGGACAGACCCTAATATATGGTTTGAGAAATGTGCATGCTCCTTAACATTTTTGCTTTATGATAGTCTTTTTTTTTTCCCTTCCAACAGATTCATTAACAATATGGACAAATTAGCTTTACACTATGGCAGAGTTATAGATGGTAATTCAATATGAGATGGTTGTTTTGAAACGAGGTGCAGATTTGAACAGGGGAATGGAAAAGAATGCAGATGGCCCCCAAACACGGCAAAGGCAGCTCAAAGCACAAGGCCTTTTGTGTATTTGTGTGAATCAATAACAGCATCTCTAATTGGTAAAGATAAAATTGAATTTTAAGGATAATGAAAATCTCTAACAGTGTAATAAAAACCTTGCATGCTTGATTATTGTAGCAACTCACTTTTTTAGAGACCTCTGATTTCAACCTCAAATAGTTGGAACACAAGCAGTAAACCTGTAGTGGGCAAGAAAAAGCATTATCTGAGCCGAGTAAGTAATTAAGAATAATGAACTTTTGCTTAACTTTTGTGGGAGTATAAATTTATAGAACTGCCAAAAAAAAAAAAGAATTTGACTTTTGTATCTAGTGCCTACATGTTTCATAAACTTAGACCTTGAACTCACAACTAGATATCCAAGTTAGAATGTTGATTGGACAAAAATGATTTTGGTAGAATTATATCCAAAAATGAAAGCAGTATCACCATTCTGTAGAACAAAGGGAAAAAAGCTAAATTAACTGTGGTGTATTCACATCATGAAGTTTCTACGGAGATCAAAATTCAACTGTTAGAAAACTATTTATTGGCATGGGAAAATATTTCAATTTAAGTGCTCAATGGAAAAGTCAGGATACAAGCTGTTCCATTTAAAAATAGTAATAACATTAATGATAATCACTAATAGTAATAATATTAAAACATGTGTAGTGGAAAATATGCTATAGTATTGAGTTATCTGGCTGCAGATTGTGTGATGTATTTATTCTTCCTATTTAGATCTTTCTACATTTTGTTTCTTCAATAATGAGCATGGGTTAATTTCAGTCAGAAGAAAATTGTTAAGAGCCACCAAATACCTCCTGTAAAACGCAAGCTCATGTGCTTTACTTTTAAAGGGTCTCTCACAGCCAGCAGATTCTTATTTTAAACACTTAATGATTATATTTCAAGCCAACAGCAAATTAGTAGCAGGAATTTGAAAGGAGGAAGGATGGCAGCTACTAGAAAAAGGCAGAAGAGCAAAAAGATGAAAAGTAACTGACAACTTGCTCCCGGTGGGAGAAACAGGAATATTCTGGGCAAGTGCGCACGTCCTCTAAAACCAAAGCTGACTGAGGCCATTTCGAGTAGGGACTAATGAGCTCCCAATCTCAACAGCCTTTCAGGGAATCAATAATATGTGGAGGAAAGATTTCTGCACCAGAAATTAAAATCATTGGATTTCAGTCCTTGGGCTGTCACTTCCTAGCTTATAGTTCTTAAAATAGTCGTGGAAGATCTTGAAGATTCAGAATTCTCAGCTTCTAAGTGGGGACAATTAAGTCTTCTTTGGAGTTTGTGCGGTGTCTGTTTTTGTTTGTTTGCGTCAGGTCAAGGTGCTTTGAAAATGATGTGCCAGACATACGTGACTGATGTTAATTGCACACAGCTCATCGACTGACAAGAACAGTAAATCGAATTCAATACAAATTTTAAAAAACATTTATTTTCTATGTAGTCCAGGAAATTAGAAAGAGGTGCAGTGTGCTTTAGTATATGTTTTTGCCAGCAGGTGACAGTGAATGTTTGGCTCGTCTCTGGTACTACTCCTGTTCTGGAAGATAACATGGGGTGGTGGAAAGAAGTGAGGGTTTGGGGCCAGGCAGTTGTGGGCCTGGGCTTTGTTACTTCCTGGCTTTCCCAGCTAGATGGACTTGAGCACATGGTTCTCTTTGATTCTTGGTGTCTTTATCTGAAGTGTGCTGCACACACACAGACAGCAGTCAGTGCTCATGATGTAGTGCACCGTATAGCACAATTTCCACATAGCCACTTTCTTAATGGCTTAAGTATCTGTTATCCTGAAAACTTCCATATGTGAAACAGCTTATTCCCGGACAGTTTTGGATGTAAAAAGGAGGTGCATCTTCATCTCAAAATTATGAAGGATCAACCTGTCATTTCTTGTAATAAAATATTACCTGTTTGTACTAGGTGATAACTGGATTATGCCTCCACCTGTGAGAATGCTGTAGCTACAACTGCTGCTAAATTTGGGAGCAGTTTTACATTTCTCCTTAATTATTTCCTTAGTAATGTGGGAATAATCATAGCACATATGGGGGATGTTGTGAGAATTAAAGAATTATAATGTGTATAGATTACTTCTTCACAAAGTGCCTGTCAGAGAACACGGTTGGTTGAAAGTTTGAGTTTAGTGAAAAATGTAAATACATGTATGCTGTCAGAATAAAATAAATTTGAAAAATAAACTATCCAAATTGTGGTCATGGTGAGGTAAAATATTAAAAGCTATGTAAGTTAGAACTTTATGTATAACAGATCTACACATGAAAAAAAGTACCATATACAGTGTTATATGTATTACATAATGTATATTATAAATACTACATACAGTATTATATTCATGTATATACACTATTGCTAAAGATGGTTAAGGTTAGTTTCATACACAGGGATACAAATTTAGAAGTATAGTTATAACAGACAAAATTTTGAGATGAAGAAAAACTGAGTAATTACATGGGTTAGTGAAAAAGTCTAGCTAGACCAAAGAAAGAGTCAAGGGTGAACCTCAGGTGTTTTTCAGGAGATCAGCTGGTGGAAAGAAGAAAGACAAGCAGAAATGGAATATCATTGGTTAGCTAAGAGGCTGAGAGAAGTCTCATTAGGGGAGAACTTGTTGACACCAGTTACTTGGGTGTCAGGTAATACCTTGAGTGCCCTTTAAGGTAGATGAAGCTAGGATTTGAAAATCAGGACTACCTATTTCTGGTAACTAAAGAAAAAGAGATGCAACCTGAGAGATGGGGGGGGGGTTAAAAAAAGATGACTGGCAATAGAAATAGGGTTGAAGTAGGTGTAAAAACATTTTCAAGTAGGCAAAAATATCTACTACACCAGAAATCCCAGAGCTGCAAACGAGGGTATCTGTCTGGCTTAACATGCAGCACAGAGCTGAGCGAAGGGTGTGCTGGCTTTGCTGAGTTTGGGCTTTAGCCTTGGAGTCAGAGGCAGCTGACACTCACGAGTGGCAAGTCAGAGCTTCGCTGGTGATACTCTTGTTTTAAAAATCTTTATTGAAGTCTAGTCAGTTTACAATGTTGTGTCAGTTTCTGGTGTACAGCATAATGTTTCAGTCATTCATATACTTACATATATTCCTTTTCATATTCTTTTTCATTATAGGCTACCATAAGATACTGAGTACAGTTCCCTGTGCTATGCAGTGGAAACTTGCTGTTTATTTTATATATAGTAGTTAGTATCTGCAAATTCCAAACTCTCACTTTATCCCTCTACCCCTCCCCTTTCCCCCGGTAACCATAAGTTTGTTTTCTATGACTGTGAGTCCGTTTCTGTTTTGTAAAGAGATCATTTGTGTCATTTTTTAAGGTTCCACATATAAGTGATATCATATGGTATTTTTCTTTCTCTTTCTGGCTTACTTCACTTAGAATGTCAATCTCCACATCCATCCATGTTACTGCAAATTACATTATTGTATTCTTTTTAATTGTTGAGTAGTATTCCATTGTACAAATATACCACAGCTTCTCATCCAGTCATCTGCTGACAGACATTTAGGTTGCTTCCATGTCTTGGCTATTGTAAATAGTGCTGCTATGAACACTGGGGTGCATGTATCTTTTAGAATTAGAGTTTCCTCCAGATATATGCCCAGGAGTAAGATTTCTGGTCATAGGGTAAGTCTATTTTTAGTTTTTTAAGGAATCTCCATTCTGTTTTCTATAATAGTGCCAAGCTACATTCCCACCAGCAGTGTAGGAGGATTCCCTTTTTTCCACAACTTCTCAAGCATTTATCGTTTGTGGACTTTTAATGATGGCCATTCTGACTGGTGGTGAGGCAATACCTCATTGTAGTTTCATTTTGTATTTTGCTGATAATTGGCAACATTGAGCATTTTTTCATGTGCCTATCAGCCATTTGTATGTCTTCATTGAATAAATGTTTGTTTAGATCTTCTGCCCATTATTTATTTATTTATTTATTTTTTGGTTATTGAATTGCATGAGCTATTCATAGATTCTGGAGGTTAAGCCCTTGTCAGTAGCATCATTTGCAAATATTTTCTCCCATTCTGAAGGTTGTCTTTTCATTTTGTTTATAGTTTCCTTTGTTGTGCAAAATGTGATAGAGATTATTTAACAGAAGTAAGCAGGATAGAGTTGAGTTGAAAAGGAAGAATAAATGGATGGAAAATGTAGGAGAATCAGGAATACAGGTGATGGGCTCAAGATCTAAGAAAAGAGTTAAGAGAGGCAGGAGGGATGGCAAACACACTGAGGCCAAAGGTAAATTGCTCTCAGAGTGGGTGACGATGTTACAGCAGACTACAAACATTAGAATGTTAAGTGATACAGTTGGGAGTGTCCCTCTGTCTGAATGGCCTGTTCCAGTAAAGGGGGTTTGATTTCTCTGAGTCAGGTGCTGTGTTTCCTTCTGTCCATGAACCTACTGGGTTGTCTCTGAAGTCCAGGAGTCTCTCCCCGATGCCCCATCTAGAGAACCTGCTGCCTCAGAGATAATGGTGTCTGCTTCTTAAACCAAGTATGAGATCCTCTCTAGGGAGTGGGTGGTGGATGTCATGACACTAGGTATCTGGAAGCATTTTTAAAGCCGAGCAAAGCACAATATCTGCATATACGAACTTTATTTGGATTTATCTGGAGTCATAATGGCCCACCCTATCTCGGAACGGTATTGTGAGGGGCAAATGAGATCATGTCAATAGTCAGTGGTCAAACTGAATACTGATTCATCTAAGAGAAGAATTCATAATCATTCATTGAAGGTCTTCTCTATTTCTGCTTTGAATATTTTCAGATGCACACATGGTTAAGGTGCGAAGTATTAAGAGGGGTGGTAATGAGAATGATTATATTTAGCACAATTATGCTGGACAAGGGATTCTGCTTTCAAAGAAGTTGGAGGGGCTTATTGCTCAGTGGTAGAGTGCATGCCTAGCATGCATAAGTTCTTGGGTTCAATCCCTAGTACCGCCATTAAAAAATAAATAAATAAACCTACTTACTCCCCAACAAACAAACAAACAAACAAAGAAACAAAAAGAAGTCAAGTGTTTTCCATTTTGTCATAGTTTTGCTTTCTCCCACTGACCTGGAGATCACTTCAAACATTCCTGGCCACTTGTTCAAGAGAGAATGACTGTCTAGAACTAATGTATGTAATATGTAATATATTAATTTATGAGATAGATACTTGTGGCTAATTCATATAGATGTTTCTATCATGACCATATATATTTATACCTATAGATATGAATGTGCAAAACTATACATCTGTTAATTAAACAAATACTTATTAAACACATACTACACACCTAAGAAGAACTACGATAAAAAATGAAAAACAGACTGATGTAGAGGAGAATTAAGGGTATGACTTTAAATGAGTTGCTCTCAGGAGAAAGATGGTGCACTTATGGATATGTGAATAGCTTGATTTGAATTAGATTTAGCTAACCACTAATATGATGGTTCTCTTGTTCTTATTCTAAAGAAATCAATATTACTTGCGGTTCTATTAATAAAATAACCATACTGTGATTTTATATTAGAAATTTTCATTTATTTAAAAAACAAAAAACTACTGTGGCATCTGCATACCATTCACCTAGGGAATTATGCTCATTTGTGCAAATTACTTCCTGAGCTCGAGAAATTGAGACCCTCTTATTCCTAGCAGCTCTGACAAACTTCAAAAATGAGAAAAAGGAAGAGTTTCCAAACATCTGATCCAAACCAGAGTCAACATTCTGAAATTAGATTAGGGCAACTCATTAATGAATGAATCTCTATAATTTTCTAAGGGTTTGTGAAATGTTAAGTGGCATTAAGAAGATGGGATTATTTAATTCAAAGGTTATCACATTTAGAAGGATATTTCAAAAATCAGTAAGTTCTCCCCTCCTTTTTTCAATTTAAAAATCTTATTCAGGGAAGCCACACATATGCTAAATATTTTTAAACTGTGTCTACAGTAAAGCTCAGCTTTACAAATATGATAGTAAATTTGATTAAATACAAAAGAACTTGAAAGAATACACAAATTTGCTACATAAAACTGCCTTTCATTTATAATTAAATTTCTATATTTAGCAAGGTCCAACTATGCTCTCCAAAGGCAAAACTCCCCTAATCTCTCTGGTTCAGGCCCCTCATTTCTATTTATTTTATAGATAAAGATACTGACTCTTTATTTAGTCTCAAAAAGCTTGTTGAAGTGATAAGGATTTATATAACGTAACAGTTTTGGCAAACTGGATTGGTTATCATAAAACCAAAAAGAAGAGTTAAAAAAAAAAACATAAAATTTGAAAAGATACGATCTGGGATTAGACAGTTTTGCATTAAAAATTCCTCCTCCACTTTGAGAAAGGTAGTTAAGTTCACTTTTATCAGCTGCAAACTGGGGATAATCGTATTAAACATATTAATCATAATTAAACTTATTAATCGGGGGAGGGTATAGCTCAAGCGGTAGAGTGCCTGCTTAGCATGCAGGAGGTCCTCGGTTCAATCCCCAGTACCACCTCCAAATATAAATAAATTACCTCCTCCTCATTTAAAAAAAAAGAGGAAAAATAAAATAAATACATAAAACATAATTAAACATGTTAATCAAATAAAGATCATGCAACTATTTTGAGTATTAAGTGGGATAATATAAAATACTTGACACAATGCCTGGAATATTTCAGTGGTTACTAAATGGTAGTTATTTTTATTATAATAGTACATAAGTTAGACCTCAGTCCAAGGTTCCAAAGTCATTTTCTAGGAGTTACGCAGGTTATAGAAAATAGTGACCAATGTTGAAGTTTGTACTTAATACAGGGTGCAAATAGTTAAGAAAGCTGGTACAGTGGCATTAGAGTTATGGATGATCTTTTGATAACACCAGCATTATTAACCCATCTTTCAAGTCATAGAACAGCCTCCTTCACTGTGAGCATTCTGGGAGGAGGGGGTGGATGGGGCAGGTTTCTCTAGACAGTATGAAAAAAATGCGATGGACCTTTGATTTCCAGTCACTAGAACTGGACTATCCTACTTAAAGATACCTTAAAACAACTAAAATCCCGACAGTTGAACTTCCAATATTGGATTCTGAGTGTCATATCTTTGGTAAGCTTGGTAAAACTATTCTTTCATGATTTAAGACAACAGTCACCTACAGGCAAAGTGTCAAAGTGAACAGTTTACAATCTCGGTCTTTTGCTCCTTACCTTTCTGCCTACATGGGTTTCTAGCCATGGCATAGATGTGTTTTCCCAAAGGAAGCAGATGAGATAGGAATAACAATTTGGGGAGAGTCTAGAAATTAAACAGTAGTTGTGATGAAAGTTTCACGGTGTCAGTTACTCCTCAAGTCTACAGGCAGCATCTTCTGTCTGCCCCAGAGATGCAGGTACATGCAGGATGGGAGGGAAGTGGGCTCCACTGTGGGCACAAGGAATTCACTTCCCTATTGTTGACCAGAAACAAATACAGGAGAAACAAAAAGGACATAAGAGTAAGTTGAACTGGAGAAGTAAACATTTTTGTGAGCATTTGATACTTAACATCTTCAGGTTTTAAGAAAAAGTTCTCTTCTCTAGAAATTTTGTGGTCAGGAAATTTGGAAATTCATTCTATTTTATCTCATTAGGCAGCTGCTGCTAACATTCAGCTGACATGCTTGTTCTGTCTAATCATCTAGGCAACATCTCCTTTGGAAAATAGAGCCAGTTTTTAGATGGTAGTCATTTAGACAGCCCCAGGTTAAAATTCAATTAGTGAAACTTAGTTTATTTTTGATCTGCTGATGTTTTCCTAAAATGGCAAGTAATTGATGTCTGCATTAGAAGTATACTTTGAGTGCTGTCGTACCAATGATGAGCAGAGGAGTAACAATAAAATGATAGTTTTTTTAAATGTATGACACCCAACACTTCAAACTTTACCTGTTTTGAATTTCAGGATGGAATAAAGACAATTTGTAGAAAGTAGAATAAGTATTTGAAGAACTGGATGAGAAGATAATGAAATGCATAAATAATGACAGTGGGAAAAGAAAGGAATGTGTGTTTTTGAGGGTGGAATAGAGTTTCAAGATTTCCTGCATAATTTCAAAAATCAATGTAGAAAGAAATGGAGACATAAATAGAAGGAAAGATGTATTTGTGATGGATCTATGAGAATTTACCTTCCTCCCACCCCCAAAAAATTATCTTCAGTCAAAATCAATCTGACCATTTCTCCTATGGTTGAAATAAATTAAACCTCTTGAAAAAGAAATGATGCTGAAGTATGACAAAGAAGATCCAGACGGTGGTGGAACTTAATCACTGTTCTGCTGGATCTACAATGTCACAGCGTGGATGAATTAGTAGTTTTCACTTGTAATCAGATATATACTATGTTGTAGAAGAAACCTGAGTTTTCAGGGAAGATCTCCCCCAAATTAATAAATTTCATTTATTTTAATGCTTCTTGCGGGCCATGCTAATAAGTAAGTGGAAAGTTAAAGTTTAAATTAAAAACACATTTATTCTGGATAGCACAGGGAACTATATTCAATATCTTGTAGTAATCTATAATGAAAAAGAATATGAAAACGTAGGTATATGTATGACTGAAACATTATGCTATACACCAGAAATTGACACATTGTAACTGACTATACATCATTAAAAAGTAATAAATTAAAAAAAATTAAGAAGAATTAAAGTTGAGTCATTACTGCAGGGAGATGAGTTATGAAGATTCTAAAGGGGGAAGGAAGAGATACCTCTTTATTTTAAGAGGAATATCCCGACCTTCGCTTAGAGGTAGGTCAGCAAACCATTCTTTAGTAGAAAATGTAATTTAAAAATAACATTGCCATGGGCTTGCCAAAAGGTAACTAATTGTAAATCCCTTTCATTCATTGGAGGGGATGGTGGAGGTTGGAAAACAAATCCAGTGTTAGAATTGGAGAGTACATACTCGAGCTTTGCCTCAGGATATTATGGACTCTGTGTAATGAGAAAGAAAACAAAGCCACTCTGTATTTCCTCCAGATAGCAGCCTAGTTGTCTAAAACCTAGAGGGGTTTTCTTGCATTGCATGTACCAAATATATTACAACTTTAAATTTCTGATATGGCCATGAAGGGGCCGGTCATATAGCAGAGAAGGGGACCAAGCTAACTTTAACCCACATTATAAGAAACAATATAATTATATACATACCAACTTTTAAGTATAGTATTTATTATCATTTGCCTAATATGCTATGTTTAAAACTAAATTTGCCCGGATCTTTGTGGTCTAAAATGAAGCCCTTTTCTATTTCAACAAATTATGAAGGTATCCTTAAATCAGATAGTTAAGGCTAGAAGAGCTTATGAGAAACCAAATGTAGAGGAAAAGTTATGGACAAACACACTATATCCTGAAATTCATATGCACAACTCTATGAATTAGAATCTCACCTCGATACCTTCTGTGATATAAGTTGCAACTTAATTTTTTTTTCAGTTTCTCTGGAGCAATGTTATAAAGGCTCATCATACTATGTATTACTTCATCCCAGAATACGAGTACCAAAAAAAAGAATTATAACTCCTATGACTGGTTGCCTACTTGATAATAAAAGGAACGTGTGAAAAATCGCCTTAGGAAGAATATTTTATTAGATCAATTAATATTGTAGAGGTGTTTTGTTCCTGGGTTAATCATTGGTATGAACTCTTAGCTTGTAGTTAAGGTTTGGGGCTAGTCATAAAAGTGACTTGCAAAGGACACCTCTGTTCTTTATTCTCCAGCAAGGACTTTATCGCATATTTGTTCAGTTTGGTACCTGCAGATTTCTCAAATTACCTACTTGCCAAAGGAATTCTGAGAAGAGTGTTGAGCTGCGTTTCAAGGGTGTTTCACTCATTTTGATTAAGATTTTTTTTTTTGCAGATGAAAAAGATGAGGACAGCTAGGTACTCTCTAAGTTTTATTGATCATAGCTGTTTTTAATAAAAAATAATATAGACTTCAATTTAATATAAATGCAGCCTAGATATTTGTTGCTCCAACTCTTTTTTTTCCCCCCAAAGCTTCAGCTTTGCTAACCCATGGGATGGTCTTACTACCTATTTGCATAAATTGTCTCTGTCCATGTAGAATCCTGTCTACAGGGCTAGGGGACTCTCTACTGATGGCAATGGCCATGGTAAGTCTGTGTTCCAGGCCATCCAGTGAGCCCATCCCCCGTCTCTTCTGGACGCCCACAAAGTACATAGAACATCTGGTGAGACAGATGTAGCCTTGCCCTCCTCTCTTTGCCTTGCCAACCTTTCTGTTGGAGGCTTAGTGCAACGCTACAAGTGACTTAAAATGATAAAGTGACAGATATTATCAGTCTTAACTATTTTCAGAGTGTGATGGTCACATGTTATTGGCCTTGTATATTATTCTGGGAGAATTGAAAATATTACAGTCCGTTGTACAGAGTAAGGATATCATTTTGCAAGATTTTTTGGTTTTGTTTGTGTGTACGAAATACATAGTTTTACCATAGGTTTGTGCTGAGTTAAATAGTGTCCCTTCAAAATTCATGTCCACCCATAACCTGTGAATGTGACCGCATTTGGAAATAAATCCTCTGCAGATGTAATGAAGGTAAGATGGTGTCATACTGGGTTAAGGTGGGTCTTAAATTCAGTTTGCTTGGTGTCTTTATAACAAGAGAGAAATTTAGACACAGACGCAGAGAAGAAGGCCATGGAGGCAGAGATTAGAATAATAAGCCACAAGCCAAGAATGCAGAAAATTGCCAACAGTCACCAGAAACTAAGAGAGGCGTGAAACATGTCCTCAGAGCCTTCAGAAGGAATTAGGCATGTTGGCACCTCGATTTCAGACTTTTCAGGACAGAATAAATCTCTGCTGTTTCAAGCCACGCAGTTTGTAGTACTTTATGTAGCACCCGTGGGAAACGAATGCAGGGTTGTTACAAATCTGAAATCTTGCTACCAATAAATGTTCATGCTTGGTGCAAAATCAACATGATTGTGTATCTGGATCAGTATAAGGACTCGTAGACAATTTGAATTAGTTATGTCCTTTCAATTAGTTGAAACATTAGGAAAGAAATCCTTCAGTACTTGCTGACTATTAAAATTTGAGACGATTCAGAAGATTATGGAGCAAATGTGTGAAGTCCACTTACTGCACAAGAATTTCTGTCTTCCCCAGTTACATTTTCTTCTCCAAAGATCTTTCCTGAAATGGTGCTAGTTCTAGCTTGATTTTGTTTGGTCACTGCTGCATAATATTTCAAAATAGAAATGCAGCTTCATGTTTGTAAACATATATTTAGCTTGTTTCAAATTCTACAGTATTATAAACAATTCTACCATAATATAATCTGTACTACAACGAACACCCTTGTATGTGTATGTTTTACACAAATGCTCAGAATATTAGTTGATCATATTCCTGCAAGTGGGATTATTGAGTGAGAGTCAGCAGATTTAAAATGTTGATGGATGGTGATAAAATTCTCTCCAAAACATCCTCCAGCTATTGACTGACCGACAACATGTGAGAATGCTTACTTTCTCACAACCAAACAGTGAATATTGCTAAGTGCTTTTAATTTTTGCCATTCTAATGGGTGATGAATATTTTAGCATTATTGCTTAATTGATGTTTCTCTGATTATCAATAAAACTTAATTTCATTCATGTGTTGATTAATATTTATATATTAATTGGCCATTGTATTTTCCCGGATGCCAGAAACATATTTTTAATTAAATATTTTTAATGTTTTCATTGAAGAAATTTATTATATGCTGTATTATGGATACTAAAGTTTTGTTATAAATATTTCAAATGTGCTCTTTCAGTCAATGGTGTATCTTTAAACTGTATTCGTAATTTTATATTCTAGTCATATATTTTTCATGTACAAATTTTTTCATATTTTACTATTTGCATTAGGACTTTATGCCTTTATGCAATAGCCCTTGTTTTGGGGGTTTTTCTGTTGTTGTTGCTGGGAGTCACCAGGATTCCCCTATGCATTTATTGAGTAGTTCAGCTGTTTCATGTATTTAAGATGACACGCACATTATGTACAAGTTTCCATACGTGCACGAGTTCCTTTGTGTACTCATTACCACTTTCTTCTAATCTATTTGTCCACCTCTGCCTCAGTGATATGCTGTTTTAATTATGGCATTTTTCTAGTTTTTTTTGATAGATTAAAACTTTTGCCTTTGTTCTTATTCATAATCTTCTTAGGTATTTTTGCAAATTTTTTTCTGCATGAATCTTAGAATCAGCTGGTCAGGTTTCAGACATGCCATTGGTAATAAACTCAAGGAATAGATTAACTTGGGAAAATGAATATCCAGGTTCCATTCAGTAAACATTCCTTTGTGAGTTTCAATAATGTATTTTTATTGTTTTCATACAAAGCTTCAAAGATCTTGTTGGATTTATTTATGGAACTTTACAATTCTACCCTGAAACAGATTGCTTTGGTTCATTTTTGGGTTTGTGGTCGGTAGTTTGGGTGCTGAAATATGATTCATTTCTCTGTGTTTATCTTGCCGTATTGAATATGTTACACAATCATCTGCCCCTTTTTCGCAGTTTCCTTTTCCAAGGTTTCACCTACCTGAGGTCAACCGCAGCCTGAAAATATTAAATGGAAAGTTTCAGAAGTAAGCAGTTCAAAAATTTTAAATTGTGCCCTGTTCTTCTGAGTAGTGTGATGAAAGCGTGCACGGGCCAGCCCCATCCCACCCTGAGTGTGTCATCCCTTTGTCCGGCGGATCCTGCCCTTCAGTCACTGAGTACCGATCGTGGTTGCCAGGTGACTGTGCTTCTGGTTGAGTAACTTTTTCTCACTTAACACATAACAGCCCCCAAGTGCGAAAGTAGTGAGGCTGGCAATTCGAATACACCGAAAAGAAGCCATAAGATGCTTCCTTGAAATGAAAAGTGAAAGTTCTCAACTGACTGAGGGAAGAAAAAAATGATATGCTGAGGTTGCTATGGTAAAGACAAATCTTCTCTCTGTGAAATTATGAGGACGGAAGAAGACATCTGTGCTAGTTTTACTGTCACACCTCATACTGCGAAAGTTATGGCCACGGTGTGTGATAAGTGCTTAGTTAAGATGGAAAAAGCATTCAATGTGTGCAGTAAGATATTTTGAGAGCGAGAAAGAGATCATGTTTACGTAACTTTTATTACAATATGTTTTTATAATTGTTCTATTTTATTATTAGTTATTGTTGTTAATCTCTTACTGTGCCTAAATTATAAATTAAACGTTATTATAGGCATGAATAGGAGGAAAACAGAGTATGTGTAGGGTTTGGTGCTATCAGCGATTTCAGGCCTCTACTGGGGGTCTTGGAAAGTGTCCCCTGCAGAAAGGGGAGACTGCTGTGATGGCACCCCTGTTCTGCATCGACGTTGGATGCTCTGGTGTGACAATTTATTATAGGTCTCCTTTACCATTTATTATAGTTTCCTTTACAGGTTCTTAATCCCAATAAATGCATAGAGTTTTTTTTTAAATTATCTTTATTAAGAATAAGAATAGGTTTAACTTGGAAGATGCAGCTTGAACCATTAGGCTGAACTGAAGTCTCCGATCTTTCTCCTTGAGTAAGAACAGTTTTAGAGTTACCTGCCTCTCCTAAAAGAAAAAAAAAAATTTGTATTGGGCAGACACCAGCCTTAGTGGACACTGGGAGGGGAGAAAAATTACATACTTTGCTGGAGGCGAGGCATAAGGGACTGTTTTGGGAGTGCTCAGGAGGGAGGCATAGCATAGATTTGAATTTCTTATTTTTTCCTACTTTTTGGGAGCAAGGGAATGGGGAAGAATTAGATACAGGATAGTTTTGAGAGACTTGTGGGTCTTTGTGTGATAATACAGCAGTGTTTTGGAATCATGAGAGCCACACCCTGGTAAGCTCACCTTGCCTGAAGCCACAGCCCCGTCTCCCTCCTTGGATAATGCTTTTCCTCCCTTGTTTGAAGAAAGACGCAGTTAGTGCCTTGTCAGAGGAGTTTACCTCTCAGGAGGAAGTTAATTTTCCCCATGTCTCTCTCCCATCACTCCTCATTATCTCCAGGTCTATAATTAGAATCCAATTCCAGCAGGTGTAGGGGACCAATTACGGAGTCCAACATGTAGGATGAAGGATTTCAGGATTTGGTTCGTTTTCCTTTCTCCTCCTTTTCCTCCATTATTGGATGCAGGATTTGTTTGTGGAGGTTAATTATAAATTTGGGTCTATAGATAGCTGATTGTTGAAACAGAGTCACATAGTAGCAGAGGGAAAAGTAGGTCCCTTGCTTGCAACGTATAGTTAGGTTGTGAGTTTTTGTCCCTCCTCTCTGATAATCTCCATCTTTTAATTGGTGCTCTTAGACCCCTGGCTTTCAAACTGATTATTGATAGAGTTGGATTAATAGCTGCATTATTTATTGCCCTGGTCCTGTGTTTTGTCTTCCACTCTTCTTCTGCCTTTTGTGATTTTAATTGAGCATTTAACTATAATTACATTTTCTCTTCTCTCTTAACATATCAGTTATATTTCTTTTTTTAAACTTCTTTTTGTGGTTGCCCTAAATTTTGCAATGTAGATGTATAACTGATCCAAGTCACTTCCAAATAATACTATTGCCCTTCGTGGGTAGCATGAACAGTCTATAAAATCAAAGTAATACAAACTGTTTCCTCCTGTCGATTCCTGGATCTGTAGTTTGAAGTCTGACACTAATTTGGGGAAATTCTCAGTCATTATTTTTTTCAAGCATTTCTTCTGTTTCTTTCTCTCTTTTTTCACCTTCTGATATTCTCCTTATATGTATGTCGCAGCTTTTGTAGCTGCCCCACAGTTCCTGGATTTTCTCTTCCTTTTTCCTTTCAGTCTTCATCTTCTCTGTTTTTCAGTTCTTGAGGATTCTGCAGATGTATCCTCTCAGTGAGACAGTCTTTCCTCAGCCACGTGCACTGCACTAAAAAGCCCGTCAGACATTTTTCATTTCTCTTACAAGGCTTTTTGTCCGTACCGTTTCTACTTGCTTTTTTGTTTTCTCCTCTTGAGGATTCCTATCTCTGCTTGCACGGCACGCCTAGCCTTTCATGCTTCTACTTTACCTCTTATAGCCCTTAGCGTGTTAATCACAGTTGTTTTTCATTCCTGCCTTCCTACCATGATGGGTTCTGATTCTTGCCGTCTCTTCCTATTGTGTTTTGCCTTAGGTATGCCTAGAAACTGTTTTCTTAATAGCCGTGGTGGACCAGGTGAGAGGAGTTGCTGTAAGCAGGCTTTTAGTAACGCGGTCATGAAGCCTAGGGGACGGGGCAGCCTTCTCAGGTTCTGTGATCAGGCCCGCCTTTCAGGGCGCCTGGGCTTCTGGGCCGTGAACTTCGTGGGTGCTCCTTGCTTGCTTTCTCTCCCTTTAAGCGGGACAGGACGGCTCGAGTGCCCTGGGGCTGGGTTTCTCCCACTTCCCGGGTGGGTGGAAGGCCGGGCCCAGCTGTAGCTGGTTGTGTCCCCTCCCCCAGGTCAGTGGGGCCCTGAGGATGCGCACCTGGTGGGGCTCCGGTCGAGTAGACCCCGCTGGAGGCCGGCCTCGCTGGGAGCGGAGCGTCCTGGAGGGCTTCAGAATGGTTCCTCTCCCCGGGCCCGGCTGAAGGCTCAGGGTTTTCCTGTGATGTTCGCTGTGGGAAGACGGTTGCGCAGCTGACAGTGAGTCCCGCAGGACTGCGGGGCTCCCCCACGGCAGGGCGCTCCCAGGGGTGTCGGCGGGGAGCCCCCGCAGGTCCTCGGTGCCGGCCTGGGCCTCCCCGCCCGGCTCGGCGGCTGCAGGCTTCTCCGCTTGCGACTCTGCTGCGGTGAGTCCCCAGTCCCCGTGTTTGTCTCCAGTCCTGCCCTGTGTCCGCCCCTCTCTTAAGGATCTAAGAGCGGTTCACTTTTCAGTCTGTTCAGCGTTTTAGTAGTTTTTTGGACAGACTGGTGATTGTTAAGCTCCTTATATGTGGACCCCATCTCTCATCTGCTTTTTACTCTATTTTCTGTGAAATTACCTTAGGCTGGTCCCGTCTGCAGGGATTTCTACCTCTATATTATTATGGGTCATTTAGCTTCACAAACTGCCTTGGGACACTTTTTGCATTGTTATTCTGAATGGTAATTTCCCTTCTATATTCTTGTTCTTAGCATGTTTAATTCTTGAACTCCCCAAAATTTTTTCTAAGTTCTTTCGAAAATAGGTTGTCTCTTGTTTAGAATCCTCTGGTCCATTTCCAGCAACTATAATTGAACCTTCAGTAAAGATTTGAGGGCTAGTTCTCAAACCTTTGCTTTGGAACCTCTCTCTGCCTGCTTCCTGGTTCTTAAGCACCTCTCACTATACAACCAGCCATCAAAAGCCCCCTCTGGACTTCTTGGTTCTCTCTTTCCTTCCCCTCCCTTCTCATTAAAGCTTCTTGACAGCATGTTCAGAGGCCACAATATATTCTCCACTTTCCGTTCACGGTTGTGCCGACTTGGCTTCTGTCTCCTTCACTCCTTTGAGAGTGCAATTGCTAAATGACGAATGCTTTCACATGAGGAAATGCGTTGATGGTTTTTCTGGCTTCACATTACCTACTGTTTTGCTACATTTGGCATTGGGTAGTCAGTCTCTCATTCACATACCCAGCTTTCCCATTATTTCCTCTAATACTATTTTCTTCTGTTTATTTTCCAAATTATTTACTTCCTTATCTTACTTTCATGGACTTGTCTGCTCAGGTTTTTTTTTTTTTTTTGAACATTTCCAAAGATTTGTCCTCAAGCTTGTAATCTCTCACTCTATTTATATAGTTACCTCACTTAGACCCACAAACAGCTTAATATGTTATCTACTTGCTAAATATTTGAAAATTGAGAATTCTGGTTTCTGGCATTAGTGGGCTAGGTAATTCAGACCAGCCATCCCACTGAGAACCATTAAAAATGCCAAAGAAAAAATTTTAAACTTTGGATTCTTCAAACATCAAAGCCCTAAGAGGATTATCAACAAAACCCCAGTAAAATCTGAGACGCAGAACAGAAATGCAGACAGGTAAGCAGAGGACAAAAACTGCTACTACATTAAGAACAACAAAATTTTATTCAGCGGCTTTATCCAGCACGGGATGCATAAATCAAAGCAAGGGGCCATATAAGTTAGAGTTCCAGTAGGGACATTGCCCGCCAGAACCTGGGAGCTCATTTGTTTAAACCTGAAGTACTCAGCTGCTGTACTGTGCATTGTCTGGGGTCAAAGACTTTATTTTTTAAAGGAGTATTGGAGTTTTAGTTAAAGACCTCAGGGCTCTTTGGTTGGGTCAGTTGAACTGCGCTTGGCTCTTTAACAGGTCTCTTTACCAAGTAGTGAGATTCCGTAAGGCCATCAAATAGAGGATTTGTCTCCCTTCTTACTACAGTTCTAGAGTAACAAGGTTTAATTTAAGAGGAATATGATGTGATGAGGTTTAAATTTTTTTTTACAATATTTAGTAATAAAGGTTAAGTTTAACCTTAATAAACAGTTAGCAGATTTTTTTGAGTCATTGTTCCCTAGGACACATTTTTGTTCTTTTGAAGTAGGAATTTAACTGAGATGATTTTGTTGAAAAATCACTAACTTAAATTTTAAAAAAGAGAAGGATTAGTTGTAATATTACACGTTCTGGAACTAGACATCTTGAGAGACTAGCTAATTTCCCTCTTTCTCTGCCTAATCCTTTCTCTACTAATTTCTTACACCTGATTTCTATTTATAAGTTCAGCTTCCGTGTGATTTTGGCTTTCTGTGACTTTTTTCATTTTATTGAACATTTTATTAAAGAAATTTTCAAACACACATAAAGAAAATGATATGACAAACTCCCATTTGCAATTATCTTGTTTCAACAATGATCAGCTTTGCCACTACTTGTTCATATGTCCCTTCCCATTTTATGTGTTCATTTATTCTTCTATTTCATTTGCTGCAGTATTTTTTGTAATGGCTAATCCCAGTTATTATGTGTTCATCAGAACCTTTTTCTTGATGTAACTACCATCTCACTAGGAACCCTTGAGAAGTAATAGTAGTTGCTTAATATCACCTCATAGCCAGTTCCTATTTAAGTCACCCAGATTGTATCAGAGATGCCTTTGAATTTGCTGATTGTTGCTTCATGGAGTTATTTTACTTCCTTCTTCCCAGTATTTCCTGTAAATTGAAGTTAGATTAACCTCAAGTTAGGCTTAATGTTGAGGTAAGAATTCTTCACGGGTGACTCTGTGTAATCTTGCAGCATGACATCATTAAGAAAGTGATGAATGTTTTTAACACCCATTGTCTTAGTATTTTTGAATGGAAATGCTATAACACTGTCTTCCTTCTGTCTTTATCTCCTTGGAATTCTATGAAAAAGAATTCTACCACATCACCCTTGTGCTACTGTCGACTGAAATAAAATCACACAACGTTTGAGAGTTGTGCGCTAAGTTTTATTTGGAGCAAAATGAGGACTACAGCCCTGGAGACAGCATCTCAGAGAGCTCTGAGGAACTGCTTCGAAGAGGCCGGAGGGGACCTCAGTATATATATATATATATATATATATATATATATATATATATATACACGTATATATATATATATATATACACACACACACACACACATATATATACATATATATATTTATATACATACATGACTTTACTGAAGTGGGGGTGCACGCAGTCAAGCGCACACTTAGGCAGAGGCTTGTTGCTGGTCACAAGGAGCAGATGTCACTGTTAATGATTTTAGTGCTTTTCTAGATATGAGGAGACACAAGAATTTGGGTTCATAAAATCTTCTCCTAAAAACATCTGTCTGAAAGCCTGTTCTGCTAGTTTTCCCAGAGCACAGAGCGCCTCATTCTTGATCTCCACCCTGAACTCCTTTCAGGGAGTGTTGGAGGCCTGGTTGCAGTGGGTCATGAGTTAATCCAAGTAGAGGTACGGTAGATGGCAAGTGCCAAGTTTCAGTTGGCAGTATGCTGCATCTCAGCATAATGGACAGGTGGGATAAATATTTCATAGTAATGAGTTGGTGTTCTAGCCACTACACTGATGTTCAGTGATACTGATTCAAAGAGCAGTGAAAAACAGTAAGCAAAAGAGGCAATGTCAGTAGGGAGGAAAGTTGCTTTTAATCAGAGTGCCTGCAGTCTGGGGAGATGGTGGGCTTACATCCCCAAGGACCAGCTCTGAAGATTCTGCTTAGCCATGGAAGTTTTTAAAGGAAAAATGGGGGCTAGTGTAGTTGATCATTGAGATAAGGAGGTCAGAGTATTGCTGTCTCCAGCATTGCTTGGAGGCTTGCCAGTTCTGTGAATTTCTTTGGATGCTGGGTTTTTGTTTTTGTTTTTAATTGAGTTATAGTTAGTTTACAATGTTATGTCAAATTCCAGTGTAGAGCACAATTTTTCAGTTATATGTGACATACTTACATTCATTGTCGCATTCTTTTTTGCTATGAGCTACCACAAGATCTTGTATATATTTCCCTGTGCTATAGAGTATAATCTTGTTTATCTGTTCTACATATGCCTGTCAGTATCTACAAATTTTGAACTCCCAGTCTGTCCCTTCCCACCCACCTCCTCCCTGGCTCTCCATTTCTATCCGTGGGAACTCAGACAGACAGGTTAGGCAAGGTTTTGTATGACCAAGATTTTAGAGGTGTGTTTAGGCCAGAGATGAATAGGGCAGAGGGGTACCTGGTTTGGGGTTAGTTAAAATAACAGCTTTGCTAAAGTGACAAGAAAAGAGGTTTTTCTTGCTGGGGTAGTTTCCTGCAAAGAGCTGCTTACAAAAAGAGCTGCCACCCCACATACTTTTTTTCCAGTATAATTATTTCATAAATTCTTGTATACTTACTAGTTTCAATCCATCATAGTCATCACTTCTTTATGCTGTTTAAATTTTCCAATGGGAGCTCTGCCAAACTATGTCCTTTTGTCATAACCTCATTGGACTTTTCTTATTTTCCAGCACAGGAAGACAGCCTAGGTTCATCTGTTAGTTTCTAAGTCTTTCAATTAGTAGATCAGAATATTAATACTTTCTAGAGAAAAATCATTTACATATTCTGGTATTTCAAATTCAAATTTAATTTTTCATATTGTATTGAATATTTTTCTTTGTTATACTTACCTGTTTTTTTCTTGTTATAAAAATGTTGGTTCTTAATAATAGTAACAAAATTATTTACTTTTTTCTACAACATGCCTATAATGGTTCCAAAATAACAATCCAAAATATTTTACTTTCAAGTAGTAATTTGAAATAATTATTTCCTCTTTGTGATTTGCAGCCATTGTTAAAATGTAGCTATATTTATTTTAGCCCCCATCCTAGTGTTCTGGGATTGTGTGATGGTTTGATTTTTAGCATATGTAAAATATTCACCTAGTTTCAGTGTCAAAATGAATAATAGCTATGGGAAATCATTTTGATTATGTTATTCTTCCATACTGATACTCAAAACAATTCTGGAAAATTAATTAGCAATTTAGAAACAGAGTTTTTACATCATGCCAAGTACCTGAATAAATGCCATAATTAGTGAACAGCTCCAGGTAGAAGTTAATTTCAATAGAATGGCATTTAATGTTGATGTGAACTCTAAAAGAAGGAAAAATATCTAAACATAGGTGCTCAAAACAAAACCCACTGAAACAAAAAAAGATTATTTCAAAATCAGTCACCAAGTTAAATGATAAATATTATAGGGAATTTTTGCAATAAGTGTAACAAATATAAATTATAAAAAATAAAAGGTACCATTTATGACCTATTCCAGGAACTTCTGAAAATTATCTTACTTGATAGTACTTTCGTGATGTTTGTTTTAATGTACTACTTTATAAGCAAAAAAAGTTACTGTTAGCGAGACAAATTAATTTGCTGTTATGGCTTGCATGTTTGTGTCCCTGCAAGATTCATGTGGAAGTCCATCCCCCAGTGGGACTGCGTTTAGCCATAGGGACTTCATGGAGGTAGTCACAATTAAATGAGGTCATAAGAATGGGGTTGGCGTGGCTTCTGCTTCCCCATGTTGTCTGGGATCTTCACAGTGGTCCAGCTCTATATGCAGATCTAGTCCCAGCATGTGTTCTGGCCCTGTGGGATCCTGGCCACGTGGGGAGGCTGGGTCCCCGAGGAGGCCTAGCTGCCTGGCCCCTCTTAGGAACCCTCTCTTGCCCCTGCGCTTCTTCTCCAGGGCAGCTTCTTTATGAAGCAGGAAAGAGCTGTTTCTGTGGGAGCTGGTGTCTCCAGTCGCCTGGGTTCCTCATAAGCAAGGGATTTGGAGGAATGGTGCAGCTTCGCAGGACAGTGTGCTTTAGTGGGGTCTTTGTGTTGCACGCCATGGGGGGGCCTGGCCCCTAAGGATACCCTCTAAGGCTTGAATAGTAGCCATTGAGCAAATGTACTTCAGAGGCCTTTTGTTTCCCTCTGCGGAATCTGGTCTCCCCGCTGTTGAGTTCTTTACAGCTAGCTCTGGAAATCTGAAAATTATGAACCACTTTAGGAGACCTTTCCAGGAAGAGGTCTGAGGGATTGAGAGCCTGAAGGTATCCACAGAGTCATTGTTGTCATTCTGACCCCAGCCTTCAGCTGTGCCTCTCTCCAGCCAGATACATCTCTATCTACGTGTGTGTCTTTGTGTGTGTGTGTGTTCGTGTGTTCTTTCATACCTAGATACGCTTGCCTATACTCATATTCTTGTCTAGGGTGGCACAGGTAATAAATGAAAGAGTGGAGAGAATTTGGATCTGGCTCCAAATTTCACACTCCCGTTGTGTCTTCTATAAAACATGTATTAAATATATAAAACTCTACAGATAGGAAATAAAAATAGCAAAAGAACATTTCCTGAATAATTACAAAAGAAGAAATATAATTAGGAAAAACATGTATTTGAGTGGGCATGCATGTTACTTCCTTAATAACAAAAAGAGAGATTTAAACAAGATAATATTGTTTAAGTGGCAGCATGCGGTTCTCAAAAATTCTTTTCATTATTAGAGTCTGAATTACTTTTTAAAAATTGGAATGGGTATTCTGTTTCTGAGAAGGAACCATAAAGGAAGAATAATACCGTATTTTCTCCTCAAATTTGTTAATTGCTGATTAATTACAAAACATCCCTTCCCAGACTTGCTGATTACCTTCCCAAAATTAAAATTATAATTCAGCAGCCTGAGATCATATGGAAAATAGTAAGACTGTGAAACCCATAAAACATAAACAATAAAAACACTCTAGTTTTATTTCTAACAGTGCAGCAATTACGTGTATAGAATGCAGCATTAATTGCTTGTTTGATAATTTAGGAATTAGATCCAGTATTTTAGGTAATAGCCACTTTTATGCCTGATCTTTCTGATTGAATTAGAAGAGAAACCCTTACATTTAATCTACACATCTCCCTCTCAGAGACCTGTGGCTCAGCGTGATCTAAAAATCTGATATGCTTTGTGCATTTCAAATCATTTCCTGGAATCCAGGTTTAAAATCTTACTTGGTCTAATGGATAGTTTTTTCTAGAAGACTTTAAACTTTCTTGATTCACAAACACCTCTGAGAATTTGAGAAGCTCTTAGGTCTCTGGATTCCTTTTGTACAACTGTTGTCTTCCCATGGGCAAGACGACTAATGGGCAGTGCGTGAACTTGCACACAGGGGAAGGTATATGTGGATGAAGTAATTGTACACCAGCTGGACAAGGTGTCAAAACAATCATTGTTCTGATCAGTGATGGTCTGAGTTGGGGTGACTCACAGATGGTTCATTCCAAATATGATGCTGGTTCTAATTTATTGAATATATAGACCAGGATAACGTAGATTATGCAGTAGGGAAATTTAAAAGCCAATTTTTCCTCCCTTAAAGACTGCTGCAGGACAGATGTCCTAAATGTGTGGACTCCTTATTCATAGCTACCTTGATCTGATTGCAATACTGTAAGAATACAAAGAATATTTTGCCTAACAAAATAGCTAGGCATTCTCATTCCAATTTCTAAAAAGTAATTCAGACTCTAGCAATCAATGGAAAGAATTTTGAGAACCACATGGGAGGGAAAGATGGTCACATCCTGGCTCTTTGATGTTTCTGCAGAGAAGTAACAAGTGTCATTTCTCATACTGTCCTGGCCAGAGCAGGACACTTAGTCATGTGCAACTTCAAGAAGTTTAATTCTCACGCTTAATTTTAATAATATAACAGTTCAAGTACAAGTTATGGGACATCTGAGTGAGCAGTGGTTCATGGGAGAGTAAAGAAAAAAGACAATGACTTAGCAGTTTGCTTAAACATAAGTCCGATACGGATCAACAGTGCCTATTTAAAAATAATATCTTATTATCCATAAAAACAAATGAAATTCTGCCATTTGTAACAATGTGGATGGACCTAGAGGATATTATGCTTAGTGAAATACATCAGACAGAAAAAGATAAATACTCTAGTTATAACTTATATATGGAATCTAAAAAGTAAAACGAATGAATGAATATAATGTAACAAAACAGAAAGAGACTCACAGATACAGAGAACAAACTTAGTAGTTAGCAGTGGGGAGAGGGAAGGGAGGGCGGGGCAAGACAGGGACAGGGGAGTAAGAGGTACAAACTACTGTGTATAAAATAAGTAAGCAGTGAGGATACACCGTACAGCACGGGGGAATACAGCCATTACTTTGTAATAATTTTAAATGGAGTATAATCTATAACGTATTGAATCACTATGTTGTACACCTGAAACTAATATAATATTGTAAATCAACTATACTTTAATAAAAAAAAACCCTTAGGTAATTAGCTGCTACACAAATAAAAGTGAATTATGAATATTGGCTTAATATTTTAAACTCAATAAATAACTACAAGGCTTGAGAAATAGAATGGTAAAGGCCTAGTGACTTGTAACCTAGGTTAAAATAAAACCAAAGTGAAAAATCCAAGAGTATTTGACCTGGAGATACTCAAACCTGGGGATGGCATTTCTTATCAAAAATGTGTTATAATAAAAGTTTAACCTGGGTAGCACAACATCATTCAATTAGGACGAATGAATGCAAGTTGCATCCATCCAGAATAAGGAAGAGGCCCCCAAGAAAAAGATGGGACATCCTGGAAAAGCAGTTCTCTGTTCTAGTGTGCAGAAGAAGGTCTCAGTGACTATGCCTCAAGGAGGCTGTAGAAGGGACACCCGGTGACTCAGTGAACCCTGAAGGTTGCCTTTGGTGCTCGGTTATGTGATGTGATCGCGCATCATATTTATTTTCAGGGCTGTAGTATTTTCTATGGTATATCCTGAGTCATTCACACTTCCTTCCAGCGGTGTCTTGGAGAATACAGTCTTTCTCCCTTAACTCAGTTTAGGGTGGTTAGCATTTATTTAGCCAAAGTTTTCTGCTCCCTCCCTTTCATTTCCTCTCAGTCCTCTGCCTCCCTGGACCATTTGTCATTTCTTTTTTCCAACGGAAAGCACATTTTCATTTTACAGGTATAAAGACGTGGGGTATAACTGGGCTATTGAAAGTGAAAGAGACAGATATTGTTTAATAGCTGATTCTACTCTAGAGAAAGGGCTTGGTTTACTCGCCTTCTCCCGACAGGTGTTTCTTTCACTTAACTGACTTGATATTGTATATATATTTCATTGGAGGCAAAATGAGAAAGACCAGGAGACAGAGCAGAAATGATCCCACTGCCAATTCATCTTCACCTGTACTTTTTTCACCGAGCCTGTCAGATGCTACGGGGAGAAGAGACAAAGCGTCAGGGTGACAAATAGGCCCCATGATTATTTTCAACAAGTCACCAAAAAGGAGGACAAAATATCTTAATGTTTTCCTCTCTCCCTTCATCTTTCATTCAGCAGAGATTTGCTGTCATTTATAAAGGTCATTGGGCCTGTGAGGAGTTGGGCAGAGAAAAAGTTTGGTCATTCCTCAAGTAGACTTTTAAATAGTGACTCTATTGAAATACTGTGAAATAAGAGCTTGGATCTAGAGTGTGTCTGCGTCTTTTAGGGGAATAGATTTTATTAGGCTGCTCACGGTCTTTTATCTACTTAGAGCTACTATGAATAGCATTTTCATGTGGAAATGATGGGAATGTTAAAAGCACTATTTTTCCCCCCTTGTTTCTCTCTAGAAAATAGGAGATTGGTTTTGGACATGAAATCCAAAAGAAAAAAAAATTCACTTGGGATACTCTTTGGCACTTAATATATATACTGATTTATTTAGTGACTTTTTCTCTCCTCTTGGGAGGCATTTTGAAGTAATAGACTTCTCAAACTTTCAATGTGACTACAGCTAACATGAATAAAAGATAGGCGGAAATGAATACCTATTACCACTTAGCCACAGTCACTTTGGTCTTGGAAATGGGCATCGTACCTGAAGGATTTATACTAATTGAACTTTTAGAGCAAGTATTGGATATAGTGCCTTCAATTTACTCCTGAGATAAGCCAAGACTGTACTTTTACAAGGAAACTTGTCGCTATAAATTTTTATGTGACAATGTGATGTAGCAGCGACAAGAGGAAACGGCTAATGACTGTTGATAGAATGCGTGCTCTGTGAAAGACATGAAGGAGGAAGTGGCAGGGGGGTCAGGGAACTATTCAAGGGACTTTGACTTGGAGCCATCAACATTATATCTGTCATCATCTCCTTGATCCAGCAGCATCTGAAGCAATTTTGTCCTTTTCTTCCTTGGAAACACTTCCAGCTGGCTTCCAATACAACTCTCCATATACGTCTGTATTTCCCTAGCTCCTCTTCTCAGTTTGCTTTACTGGTTCTTCCTCTGCAAGTTGGAGCACTCAAAGGACCAGTTCTGGAATCTTGTTTGCTTTGACCATCAGCCCCTAAGTGATCTTATCAACATGCTAACGACTCCCAAATGGGCATCTCCAGCCAAGACTTGTGCCTTCACCTTGACTCCTACAGCAACCTGACTAATCCTCCTTCCTGCTTAGATTATAATAGAAATATCAAAGTAGAAATTGTCAGGATGGAATTTGTCATCTTCCCCAATATAACTGCCCTTCTTTCAGTTTCCCCCAGCTCTTTTAACTGGATCTGTATTCTACTAGGTTCTTGAGTAAAAACCTTTGAAACTTCTCTTTCCTTACTCTCTAATCCAGTCCATCAGAAAATCCTGTCAGCTTTGCTTTCAAATTGCATCGAAAACCCTAGCACTGAACCCTAGACCATTAGTTTAGGTCTCCATCTCTCCTTGCCTGGTTGCCTGTGCTGCCTGATTCCTCACAGTCTCCAGCTTTAAGTTCAGATGTCCCTCCTACCCCGTCTGCTTGTTGTTTGTGTATGTAGAATGTGATTAATACCATTTGATATAAGATGCTTTTATTGTTATTAATATAAGCTCCATGAGGGTAGAACATTGTCTCTTTGATTCACTGCTTTATTTTCATCACACAAAATAGGCCCTACAAATACCTGTTTAAGTACATGTGAGTGATCTAATGAGAGAGCATAACTCTGAACCACTTGGTGCCATACACTAAGTCATGGATAGCGGTGCCAGAGAACACAGGGCTTTGGATGGTGTGTTCCGTTGATGCCGGTCTGCCTCCTTCTAAATGTTGCACAAACGTACAGGAGGAAGCAGGCTTTCTAAGAATGGATTTAAAGAAGGCATGAGCTAAGTGACTGGGGCAGAGTGAGAGGATATCTGAGG
This sequence comes from Vicugna pacos, assembly GCF_048564905.1. Taxonomy (NCBI): domain Eukaryota; kingdom Metazoa; phylum Chordata; class Mammalia; order Artiodactyla; family Camelidae; genus Vicugna; species Vicugna pacos. The sequence continues at coordinate 8,931,112 of NC_132993.1, read as the reverse complement.
ACGGTGGCTCAGCAATTCCAATATATTAAGGAGGGGAAATTGATGTTAGAAATATAGGTCAGGGCCAAATCATGGATTGATGTAAAAATCAAGGAGTATAAATTTTATCATCTCAGCAGCAAGGGGCCTAGGAGAACTTTTAAACAGAAGGCATTATGAAAGCCATATTTTAAGCTCTTTAATCTGGTTAGACTAGAGAGAATGAGTCTGCCTTAAGCCAAAGAAGCCAGCAAGATAGGTCATCGCTGGGTGAAAAACAGAAAGATACTGTACTGTATATTGGTAGAGTGAATTAAAATGATACAAGAAGAATTGCAAACTAACAACTGGGCATTTGAAGGGTTTAGTCTAACAGCTGGGTGTGGGAAATAAAGGAGAGAGATAATGCTTATAAAGTAAAATTCTAAACACCTGGAGTTGAAAGAACAGCCATAAAATTAACAGAAGTTCTGAACTCTGTGGACAGTGGGCCTTTACTATGATTTTTAGCCTTAAGTGTTTTGAACTTCAGGTGATGGTAGCCATTAAAAACATCCAGTTGGCAGTTACTAGTAAAATTCTGGCCCCTGAGTCAGAATTAATAGGCCTCAGATTTTTAATAAAAGTAGTACTTTAAATATTGAGGAGACATGAATTCTCCAATAGAAGGCTTATATAGAGAACAGAGATTTGAATTGTGAGGCTCAAGTTGCAGATTGCTAAACCTGTCAGGGGTAGCTGAACTCAAAAAGGGAATGGGAAACAGTGGTTAGCAGAGAATCATAAAAGAAAACAGAATGGCTTGTGCGTTGCCACAAAAAAAGTTGGAAGAAAGGATTTTCCAGGAATTAGGAACACTACCAAAGGGTTAAAACATTCACAAAGAGTAAAGACTTCAGAAAGTATTGGTATTTGGTGTCTGTGGGACCCTTGTTAATATTTCATTTTTCTGTTTTCGGTGTTAGAGGAAGTAGGTTTAAACATAAGATCACAAAACGTGAGTAGGTCATGACAAAACTAATGCAACTGCTGTGATACAATTTGCTGGAGAAATTTGTTAGGAAAAAGGACAGAACCAGATTGAGTTAAAGACACTTATCCAAAATTTAGAAATGGAAAAAAATGGTGACTTCTTCATTTGATCTAGAGTTCCACCTTACAAACCCATCTGCAGGTCAGCCCACGGATGGGTCATCTCACCCTAGGGAAATGTATCTTTATTTGACTTGCTGTTTACTGTTGATTATACATATTTTCTTGCCTTGTGTTTTACTTAATGCTTATTGATAACATTGTAACTCAAAATTAGAGCTATTTTATAGATAACTGATAAAGTGTAGTTGTTTTTTTTTTACTGTCTAGATAACCCCAAACTTACGCCTTTTTTATTTGCCCTGTAACATCAGCCTGTTTTGTGTCTACCCTATCTTAACATTCTTTTTTTTTTTTTTGAACACTAAATATAAAATCCAGCTTCTCCAGATTTCCTTTTGAACTGGGTTTGTTTCCCTGTTGTGCTTTAATTACTGAGTTGAATAAAAGTTTGCCGTATCTTCATTATTATTCGTAAGAGAATTTATGTTTTAAATTTTAAAAATTAGACTTTGACACAAGGTTATTATCCTTACTTCATTCCTTTTTTATACGATTGGGAAGACCTTTGCACATTTAAACCCAAGGGTAAACAGCTAGGAGAGAGCAGGCAGCAGTGTCTGGAAGTGAGGCCCCTCCTCGCCCCATCCTCTAGTTGTCAGCAAGGATGCGAGTCCTGTTCTGTTTTCAGGTATTATACTAGAAGTAGATGGTCCAAGAACAAGCAGGTCCAGAAAAATGCATCCTGTGGTTTAAAGTCTTTAAGAAAAATAAGTGATTTAAGCAAGTCCAGGGAAATACAATCTACGGTTTATGGTTCAGGAAGAAAACTTGGATCAGAGAGGCTTGCAAAACTTGGAGCAGGCATTGATAAAAAGGAAGATAGCTGTTTAAAGGTCTTCATATCCCTACATCCTGGCTTTTTACTCTTCTTTGTTAGTCTTTGTTTCAGAATTCTCGGACAGAGAAAAATCAAGAAAAATTCTGAAGGATAGTAAAGGAAGATCTTAAAAGAACCCAGAGGAGATAAAATAAAAATATTAGTCTAGTTTATTTTATTTTATTTTTTTTGTCTGTGGCAAAGAGCTGTATTTAGATAGTAATTCAGCAAGTCATATGCCTGGGCTTTTGTTTCCTCATCTGTCAAGTAACAGCACTGGCATCACTATAATACTTTTTCTAGTGAGAATTCATTCAACTGATTGTCCTACCATGGGAGTAGGAACATAAATATAGTCATTTTTTCCCCATTCAACAAATACATGTGCTTCATCTGTTATTTTCTGCACTTCAAGAAATACATGAATCTATACTAGAATCTCAGAAATCTGTATTTATAGAGGAGAGTTTATGTATAAATAGCCTTATCAGTAAATTATAGGTCTTGATCCTCTGCTCAGGAAAAATTGGACGCTGGAGCACCATGGATAAAATGTGACAATGTTTCTATGTTTAAAGTGTTTGTCTATTATCTAGACTGGTATAAAGTGGTGCTGGCACATGGCAGGCACTCAATACTGAACAGTCAAGTGAATGATGGGCCAAATGAACACATGATTGAATCAAGTTAGGAGCAAATAATTATTATATACCCTATATTCTTAGCTAAGGAAACACAAAACTGGTAAACAAAAAAAGAAACAAAAGAAATAATTTAGATTATGGTAAGTGCTATGAAAGAAAGAAATAAGTTGATGAGTGAGAATAGTTGGAGGAGACTTATCCCAACTGCTACCCACCCTCTAGGGCAACAGATACAGAGTCCCAGGCACTTCCTGTCTCTTCGCCTGCAGGCAGAGCACTTCCTGTAGCTCAAGGGAAGTGAGTCTTCAGAAGAAGAGTGACACCTGCAGGGCTTCGGAGGCAAAAGCACGCTGAAGCCAGGAAGAGGGTCCTAGAAATGGTTAAGGGATCCATGGCAGCCTGGCTGACAGTGTCCATCAAAATGGGCAAGCTTGTCTGCCGGTATCCTTGATTGTCATTTGTAGCTGAGATATTCCAGGGATCTTTATGAGATACTCGAGTCATTTTGACTGCAAAGCCGTCCTTGGAATTTAATCACCCATACAAGATTTCAAAACTGATCCAAACATTTCATCTGATCTTGAAATGAAAATATTTTCCTCTGCCACTTGAAGTTAAACTTCATGGTGGCTACTCTGCACTGCAAAGCAAAATTGGCCAACGGCTAGAGGTGGTGTTTTTTCAGATGTTTTATGTAAGTCGTAAATATTTTGTGAGATTTCTTAGACCTGTGGGCTTTCTTCACTGTTTTTGCTTTACCCTTACTATGTTGTTTTTTTTCTACTATAAAATATATAATGCTTAACATTTAGATAATAACAAGTAAAATTTATTTTAATAAAATACTCTTTTGTCTTAAGATGTAAGTTAGCATTTGGGTGTATTTACTTTTCTGAAGATACAGGTGTTCTAACTTAAATCAGTGTAATTATATTTGGAAGAAATTATGAATCTGGTGACCAATGCTGCCTTAAGCAAAGGCCTTCCAAAATCTTATTACAAGATAATGTAATGTAGTTCTAAAACTCGTTTTAAAAAATCCGTTTTGATTTTAAATTTCATCCATATGGCAATGTGAAGGATTTATAAGATACTGAGTAAGTTGCTAAAAATCTCAGTCAGTTTCCCCATCTATAAAATGGAGATGATAGTAGCAACTTCATGAGACTGTTGTGAGCATTAAATATGTGAAGCATGTCTATTACCATGCTTGAGAAGATAGGAAATACTTTATAAAATATTTATGTCGGTAGGAAAAGAGTCAGCAGCAGCAGGCACAGTAGTAATAAAGATGGTAGTAATACCAATGGCAGGAGAAGTAATGCAGTATTAACACTAGCAACAACGACTAACAGTATCAGAGCTTAAAGCCTTCATCTGCACGTCAGGAGCTGTGGTTTGGTGGTATTTACATTGTCATTTACACCACCTCTAACACATCCCCTCCCTCTAATTCTGCTTTCTCTTCCTTTTTTATAACACCCATCACTCTCTGACATATATTATAATTTACTTACTTTTTATATCTACTGCTTATTTTTTGTGTCTCCCCTACCTCCATCTCACCTGAGAATGAGAGACGGATCTTTGTTTTGCCAATACCTGCATAACACAGGCAATGAAAAAACTACGCTTATTGAAGCTCTCAGTGAATGAATGAGTTCTATGGCAGCTTTCTGTTGAATTCAGTATGTATTTTTGATGGCCCTATAGGAAATAGAGCAAGGATTTTTCTTAATTTTTAAGTCTGATTTTCCTAATTTTGACTTTTATGTCAGATGTCTTATAGATATGTCTTTGAACACTATTTTTCCCTCCAAGATGGAGTAGGAGACATATGTTTTCAGTCTTCAGATATAAAGATGTTTTTGCTGCTTTCACATGGTCGCTAGTGGACGAAAACCAAATTAGATCTAAAATTATTGGGTTACCAAATTTTGCCTAAGATTCTTTAAGTAGTTGTTTTTTGTCATATGAAATTTATTTTCGCCAAGAGTCAAAGGCTAGTCATACTTTTTCTCCTTTCCAGTGATTTTTTTTATCGTGCCTTTACTTTCTATAATTCCAACATATTCAGTGAGGACTTTAACACTTCACTTATGTGTTTTAATAATTGCCTCATTTTTTCCCCCTCAAACCCATCGATAAATCATGAGTTGAATTTGTGTTGTCACTATATCATATGTATCACCTTTCAAAGATATTTGTAGTCATCTTTAATTCTTTTTCATGTTCTTCATTTAGTGATGGTGTTTAAACTTTCTTCTTTGTTTTCAAAAATGAGTATTAATTTAGCACTTTACTGTCTCTAATTCTGCTTTATATTCTTCTAATTTTCTATCTTATCGCCTCTGTTACAATTTTAAAGTCATGTTGATTTTTTTCTCGTTTCATAAAGGTTCTGTGTTTCTCTTAAATTCTATTGGAAATGTTTAATAATTTTCTAAAATGTCTATCGGGACTTTGTACTAAGTAATATATTTCTATTTTGCATATAAATTATATATAATACATATATAAAATTTATACACTTAGAAATCTAACAAATTTTTTTATTTTTTTATGTTTTTTATTGATTTATAATCATTTTACAATGTTGTGTCAAATTCCAGGTGTAGAGCACAATTTTTCAGTTATACATGAACATATATATATTCATTGTCATACTTTTTTCTCTGTGAGCTACCATAAGATCTTGTGTATATTTCCCTGTGCTATACAGTATAATCTTGTTTATCTGTTCTACAATTTTGAAATTCCAGACTGTCCCTTCTCACTGCCCCCCCTTAGCAACCACAAGTTTATATTCTATGTCTGTGAGTCTATTTCTGTTTTGTATTTATGCTTTGTTTTTTTTTTTTGTTTGTTTGTTTTTAGATTCCACATATGAGTGATCTCATATGGTATTTTTCTTTCTCTTTCTGGCTTATTTCACTTAGAATGACATTCTCTAGGAGCATCCATGTTGCTGCAAATGGCATTATGTTGTCGGTTTTTATGGCTGAGTAGTATTCCATTGTATAAATATACCACCTCTTCTTTATCCAGTCACCTGTTGATGGACATTTAGGCTCTTTCCATGTCTTGGCTATTGTAAATAATGCTTCTATGAACATTGGGGTGCAGGTGTCATCCTGAAGTAAGGTTCCTTCTGGATGTAAGCCCAGGAGTGGGATTCCTGGGTCATATGGTAAGTCTATTCCTAGTCTTTTGAGGAATATCCATACTGTTTTCTACAGTGGCTGCACGAAACTGCATTCCCATCAGCAGTGAAGGAGGGTTCCCTTTTCTCCACAGCCTCTCCAGCATTTGTCGTTTGTGGATTTTTGAATGATGGCCATTCTGACTGGTGTGAAGTGATACCTCATTGTAGTTTTGATTTGCATTTCTCTGGTAATTAGTGATATGGAGCATTTTTTCATGTGCCTATTGATTATTTGTATGTCTTCCTTGGAGAATTGCTTGCTTAGGTCTTCTGCCCATTTTGGATTGGGTTGTTTATTTTTTTTCTTATTGAGTCTTATGAGCTGCTTATATATTCTGGAGATCAAGCCTTTGTCGGTTTCATTTGCAAAAATTTTCTCCCATTCTGTAGGTTGTCTTTTTGTTTTACTTATGGTTTCCTTTGCTGTGCTGAAGCTTATAAGTTTCATTAGGACCCATTTGTTTATTCTTGCTTTTATTTCTTCTAGGAGAAAATTTTTGAGATGTATGTCAGATAATGTTTTGCCTATATTTTCCTCTAGGAGGTTTATTGTATCTTGTCTTATGTTTAAGTCTTTGATCCATCTTGAGTTGATTTTTGTGTATGGTGTAAGGGAGTGTTCTAGCTTCATTGCTTTACATGCTGCTGTCCAGTTTTCCCAACACCATTTGCTGAAGAGACTGTCTTTATTCCATTGTATATTCTTGCCTCCTTTGTCGAAGATCAGTTGACCAAAAGTTTGTGGGTTCATTTCTGGGCTCTCTATTCTGTTCCATTGGTCTATATGTCTGTTTTGGTACCAATACCATGCTGTCTTGATGACTGTAGCTCTATAGTATTGTCTGAAGTCTGGGAGAGTTATTCCTCCAGCCTCTTTCTTTCTCTTCAGTAATGCTTTGGCAATTCTAGGTCTTTGATGGTTCCATATAAATTTTATTATGATTTGTTCTAGTTCTGTGAAATATGTCCTGGGTGATTTGATAGGGATTGCATTAAATCTGTAGATTGCCTTGGGCAGTGTGACTATTTTAACAAATATATTGATTCTTCCAATCTAAGAGCATGGGATATCTTTCCATTTTTTAAAGTCTTCTTTAATTTCCTTCATCAGTGGTTTATAGTTTTCTGTGTATGATTCTTTCACCTCCTTGGTTAGATTTATTCCTGGATATTTTATTACTTTGGGTGCTATTTTAAAGGGGATTGTTTCTTTACTTTCTTTTTCTGTTGATTCATCATTAGTGTAAAGAAATGCAACTGACTTTTGAACGTTAATCTTGCAACCTGCTACCTTGCTGAATTCTTCAATCAGCTCTAGTAGTTTTTGTGTGGACCTTTTAGGGTCTTCTATATATAGTAACATGTCGTCGGCATATAGTGTCACTTTTACCTCTTCTAGAAATATAACTTAAATATTTTTAGATTTAAAGTATTTAGATTTAAGATATTTTATTTTACAATTTTGCTTAATAAACCACTTAGGTGGACATTAAGAAACTATATATCTATTAATAAGGATAGAATTGTCTAGAAATGTGTTTGTCAATAAGCCAAGCATATAGATTCCCTTAGCTTGCAATTTCTTCACTGACAAGGTTTTTAGCTGCGTTGCTGGGTAAACGTGCATAGCGATTACTTCACTCACAGAGAGAATGGCAGGTTTTACTTGACTAGGGCTCTGCTGAACTGCAAGGGAATCTTTTCTGTCTCTGGCTTCCTAGCTTTCTGATGCTCCAACAATGTGGACGACATTGAAACCTGGCTCCAGCGTGCATTGCCACCAGAGATCTCTCCTGTTTCTGACACTCCTAATGTGCTTGATTCGTATGGGGATTAAACCTGCAAGCGAATGTAATGGCATATCAGTGCCTATTTACTGTTAGACAACCTGAATGTGCGTGTGTGTTTGGGACACGTGGCAGTGGTGGTGGTGGTGGTGTCTTTCTGAACGTGAACACAGAAATACCATTATCAGGGACTGAAGATTTGGAAGTAACATTCAGGCTGCCTTAAACATCAGCACCAATACAGTACATGGGAAGTACTCAAGTTTCTGATGGGAAGAAAAACCTCAAGTTTGTAAACCAAGATAAAAGGCAGGCAGGCGGGAAGAGGTATATTCCTTTCTATTGTCGTGCGAGTGTAGCGTATGCTCATCTGCAGGTGCACTTCTCAAGTTTGTCATAATAGTCCGTGTTTAATTGAAAACCTCACCCTAAACACGGGAACTGCATTTTCAGTGGTGGTATAGGTTTGCTTTTCTTTGCCTTCATGTTTATTTTAGTGGGAGGTTGTGAAAAATAGCATCAAGGCAGTATTGCCAAATCAATTTTAAATCAGAGGCTACATTCTTTTTATCTTTACAATGTGATTTAAAAGATTCATGGGAAGCTAGTAAATTATTTGAAGATTGGAAACTGGTTAAAAAAGGGACTAGGAAAAATCAGATAAATATTTTACTGGCTCTTTTTCTATAGAAAGTCCTTTCTTTAGCTTTTTAAAAACGGTAAATGTAAGATAAGCTTATTGTAAAAATGTAAAACATAAGGCATGTAGGAAATAAAACATGAAAGGCTTCTCATCCACCTCTGCAAAACTATTCTACCAAAGTAACTATGTGTATACTTAACAGCTACAAATTCCATATATGTAATATTGTGCTTTAATAGCTACTGAATACCTAAAAAAAAAAAAAACAACAGAACGCTTTCAAGAACCTGTTTCAGGAACTGGAATAACACAGAGGGGAGCATTTAGATAACTTTCAATTCCTCACTCATTCATTCTAGAACTCCCTGTTGGGTTGGCCGAGTCTTCTGACACTGGATTCCAGGTCTGTTTTTCCCTCTGTCCAACCCTGCTTCTTTCCCTTCCCTTCCAGAGGTGTTGATTTCAAAAACACCACCTAACAAAGCCTTTGCACATTAATTTCCATCTCAGGGTATGTTACTGGAGGGGAGCCCTATCTGCAGCACCATCCTCCCTGCAAATTTGCTTATTCAGACTCCGCACATCCCCTTCGAACTACATTTAAACTTAAAAGCACCAGCATCAACTGCACATGCCCACTAAAAATAACTCAACTATCTTTCATACAACCAAATACACATTCTTAATGCAAAAAAGAGGAAAGCAAAGCCCCCATCTGTTTATGTATTTATCTTAAAATGAAACACATTCTTCTCTTTTGTTCACAACGCCCTTTGTTACCCTGTAGCTTAAAGGTATAATTACATGTTTGGTCAACTTCACACTTGAAATAAATTAGTAAGGGAAGAGGGGGGAACTACAATGCAGGGCAGTATGTATGCATAGCTACTGTAGCTTTGTTTCTGCACATGGTCTCAAAACAATATTTGATACTTACTACTGTTTTCTTCTACTGTTTATTTCATGCTCCGTTTTGCTCTCCATCAGATATAATATAATTTTTAACTGATCCAGTGACCCAAAGCTTATTCCTGCAGGATCTGATCTGGTGTTTGTATTAGATTATGATAGTTTTTTATTAACCTTTATTACTGCACATGGAAGTATTGAGAGGTACGTAAGACTATGCATTATGTTCCAGTAGTGAGATTTCTTGTCCCCACTAGGTAGAAAGCCTCCATGTTGCCATGATATTAGGACATAATTATCCCAGTTAATATAAGTATTAGCCAGGTTTTGCTATGACACCAAACAGCCCTTAAAATCCTGTGATTTACAAAAGTAAATATCTGTATCTTATGATTGTGAGGCTCTGCTTGGGTCTGTTTTGTTTGCATCAACTTGGGAGTGTTATCAAACTCAGGTTTGGCTGCTCCCTGTTCAAAAGCCAATAATGAATAGTCAAGTGTCAATAGAAGGGAAAAGTACATTAATCAGAAAAGCTGTCAATCTGGGGAGAAAGTCGACTTCGTGTCCAGAGACTAACTCTGAAGATTTAGCTCAGCCATAACGGGTTTTAAAGAGAAAAATGGAGGAAAGAATCTCAGCAAATCATCGAGGCAGGAGGTTGGGTTCTGCCTCATCTCCACTGCATGCAGACTGGCTGACTCTCTTCAGGTGTTACCCTGCCCGTGTGATCTGCCTGTGGGATTGCTAAGGGGACTGTTGGGGGAGAGAGCTGATCATTCTTCAACTACTTACTTCTTTACCCTTACTTCTTTTTATCTAGAAGAATCAACAGTTTAGGCAAGGCATGGTATGCACTCAGGAGAGCACAAGTCAGGAGTTGGTTTCAATTGCTTAGTGATCTCATTCCTATAATTTGGTTCTTTTAAGGTTAGAGGGGGACAGAAATGGATAAACAGGAAAGGTGCAAAAAAGCCAGTTTCAGGAGGGCTCTGCTCCACAGGTCTCATCCTAAAACTCAGGCTGATGAAGTTCTCTTTACTGTCCCCAGGGAGGCAGGAGCAAGCTGGCCTGAGCCAATCCACCCATTCAAGCTGCTTCTCCACTGCGGCAAATGTAACATCTTATTGAACAAAAGGAGTCATGTAGCCAAGGCTCCCGTGAATGAGTTTTGTAACAAGGTGTTTGCAAGTTCTCAATGTTTCACTGAAATGCAGTTTTCCTACAAAAACCAAACTTCTTTTCTGTGTAATGGTGAATCAAGCCAATTCAGAATTATTATCCGTTCTGCTAATTTATAAATATTACAATTTCTGTTGCCTTTGGTCTCTGCTCTGTCTTCTTGTTTTAGCCTCCACCCTCCTTTCTTTCTTTCTCTTTTCTCCTTTCCTTCTCTTCCCCTGCTGCATTTGTTGTTGTTCATGTCTCTCTACACTTCTGTATCCATTTGACATAAAGAAATGCTAGTTAACAGCTAAATGGCCAAAGTTCATTCCATAATATGTCCTCTTAATCCGTGACCTCATCAGTGGAGCCAAAAGATATCTCAGGAACTCACAACAGGTTAGAGGCCCATGGTGTCCCTGGGGATAACCTAGCCTCAGATTACATAGGTAAAGGCATACTAATTTCATTCATTTTTGTTAATTGCTTACTCATTGTGCATAATAACCATATGATACAGTAATCATCCTTCCCATTAAATTCGTAAAATGTATTCATTTGCAATACTAAGTTTGACTCACGGAAGCCCTGACACAGACTTTTGCCTTAAATCATAGAATTAAATAGCCGAAAACAAGTCATTATTTTGAAGACTTTTGACGATTAACTGAGTCTCTGTGAAAGGGGCTCAGGTATAAGTATCTGGTGAAGCTCCCCAGGTAATTCCAGTGAGCACCTAATCTGAGACCCACTGAACTGGATTAACAGCCCCAGATTATTTCCCATACTACAACTCACTCCTCTCCCAAGAGGTGAGTTTCTGACAAGAAACGGAGTTCGCCTCCTTCTTTTTACCCCCCTTCAAGCCCTGTCTTCTGAGATGGTGTGCTCTGATCTGTGACCTGCCACTGGGACAGGGCCCAACCTCAGAGAACTTTGTTTTCTCTGGGGATGAGCAGGTCCATCTAATTGAGGAGTGAATTATTAGCTATCATTGATTTCCACCTTCCTGACTCCTCTGTGTATCTCTGAACCAGATCCAAACTTGGAGACTAAAGAGAGGCTTTATATAATCCCATACAACCCCAGGAGTAGTCATTGTTTAATCACTGAGAATACAAAATACTAGACATTTATATTACTATTACTTCTTCAGGGTACTTACATTTTTGAGATTTCTTCTCTGCTCACTTTTTTTTTTCCCTCTTAGTCTATCCTTTTTTCTCCTATTAGATGATTTTACTCTTCCGTTTTTAGATTTGCAAAGAGTATTGTATGTCTGTAATCTATTCACTTTTAGTTTTTCTGCATTAAAAATAATGGAAATAGTGTATGTAAATCAGCCTGTTATAACACAAACTGCTAATCACTCCCACACTGGGTAAATTTAATCCTAGAACAGGTAGTGGGTATAATCTAATCTTGTCCCACTTCGCACTCAGCATCAAGGGAGATTTAAGGAGCTCATCTTTCCCACCTCAGATGGTGGGAAGTTACAACCATTAGATAGGACATTGGAGGTTTTAAACTCTATTAGACTGTGAATAATTGAAAGTATTTCCAAAGTTATGTCATCTGCCCATATGTACTGTCAGTAGATCTGTTCCCCAGAGAGAAAGTAAATTTTGATATGGTATTTTTGAGGGTAGGCAGAAATGAAATAAAAAAATTTAAAGGGTTTTGTATTTATACTCTTCACATTAGAGACAGTTTAATAAATCAGTTACTATTAAAGATACTATTTATGTGCCTTAATTACTTTCTTAGACAGACATATACAACTATGTTAGAATAAAACTTAACTACCAGTTTAATAGTTTGGATTTATAACAGTATCACTGTAAATCAAAGAAAATAAAATTAGAGAAACAAAGGAAAATTAATTCATAATGCAAAGTGGCCAATATGCCTCTTGCTTAATATTTTTCTAAACAGAAGGTCAAAAATGGAGCATAGCTCTTTTAAAAACAGTTTGTATTAAATGTTTGTGCCCACAGTGGTTTTAAATATATATTTTATTTATACATACACACACACACACACACACTCATTTTATTTTCTAGAAAGAGAAATGCATATTCATAACAAATTAGGATGGGGAGATTAGACATCTGATATTCAAGTGGCTCTTTTCACTGGGAACTCCCTCAGACCATCACGATTGATCACTCCTAATTTCCTTTTGAAAGAAAATGTCAGAGATGCTTAAGAGAATTTGAGCTTTAAGTATTTCAAAGATTGGTGACTGGAGTTGGAACAGGATCTTCAGGGTTTTCTATAGGAAACCGTTTTAGAACCAAGTAAATTTTTTTTATCAAATGCTTTGAAAAATACAATAAATTATTTATTGAAAGCTTTTGACTTAAGTATGTATCAATAGTATCGATAGGTTTTGTGACTGTGTAGGGAAAGAATGGAAAGGAGTGAGAAATTAGTATTCTGCAAACACATGGCTAATTTTTGGCACTATCACAATTTGAAAAGTTGCTGCAATGCTAAGTGTTTATCGGGAAAATATTAGTAGGCTGTTGAATAACAAACTTTGGATTTCAATACTGCCAATCTTGATTGGGAACTGTTTGCATAAAAATGACTAAAGTTGCATTTTTTCATGAAAATGATATGAAAGTTTTAAAGAGCTGTTTATTACTCATTTAAAGCCATTTTTAAAGAATTCTGGCTTTATGGGCTAAAACTTTGTCCCTATTTGAGTTACATTTTTGCCTTCAATAGATACTAGGTTATAACTTTTATTTGAATATAACTCTTTAGACCTGTTTGCAGGTTGGCTCCCAGTAAACTTGTCAACTTGTTGGAGAATGGGTTCTTGCCTCTTACAGGAAGGGATTCAAGAGCAAGGGATTGTAACGTGAAAGCTAGTTTATTTAGAGAGACACGCACTCCATAGACAGAGTGCAGGCCGTCTCAGAAGGCAAGAGAGGGAGAGCAACCACGAGATGCAGAATTGTTAGTTTTATGGGCTCGTAATTTCATATGCTGATGAGTAGGGTTATTATTGCAGTACTTTGGGGATGGGGCAGGTACTTCCAGGAATTGGGCTCCTGCCCACTTTTTGTCCTTTCATGGTCAGCCTCTGAACTGTCTTGGCACCTGTGGGTACATGCGCCATGAAGCTCAAGGTCTACTGGAAGTCGAATCTTCCACCATCTTGGTTCTAACCAGTTTGTCCTGTCCTCAATTGCTGTGTCATTCCTTCATTGGTTGTGCCCTGCTCCTTTCCCTCCTGCTTCAAAATCACTTAGCTTTTCTTCATTTCTGCTTCTGGCCTCCACCACCCTCACCAAGCACCTTCTGTCACACCACTGTACAAACTAAGCCATTCTTGAAAGTTGGGTTGCCTTTTGCCTTTATGTAATGACACTACTAATATTTCTTTAGAAATATCATTAGATCCCCCAATCTTAAAATGCAGTCTTTGTGCAGATTTCAACGTTAGGTGCTACTGGTATTTCTAAAGAGTTGTGTTATACATTAGATCCCCCCAATCTTAAAATGCAGTCTTTGTGCAGATTTCAGTGTTAGGCTTCCTGTCACTATTGACAGCAGGAAATCATCTTTATCATCATCCATTGACATCATTCTTGTTAAAAAAAAAACAAAACAAATTCCACTGAGTACATTTTTTAAATCTTACTAGCTTTATTCAACAATTCATGAATCAGCCAGTGTCTAATCTAGCAGGTAGAAATCTAGCTTTTCTCTGAAAAGCTATACAAGGCAAAAGATTCTGTAGGGAGAAGGGAGTGGGAACAAGGAATTTATGCTGGCAGAAAAGTGGGTTGGTTATCACCAGGCTATTTTCCTTATAAGGGACAGCAAGGAGATATCAGACAGATTACCTAATACTGCTGATCAAATGATTCCTGATTGACTGGCTTAAGGTTCCATTTCTGGATGAGCTGAAACTGTAACTGAGTTAAATCTCCATTTGGTGACATGGAGTTCAGTAAGCAACTCCATTTAGGGCCTTTTGTCTGGTTTTTACATCTTTATCAGCAGTATTCTTGTAATGGCGTTGAGCTCTCACTATATGGCAAGCACCTTTTTAAACACCTTATATGTATTAAACATGACCCTTAATTCGTCTGAGGGGAATTAATGAATCCGTAATTTTCATCCATATATTTTCCTGATTAGAGATATTGAGGATTAAGGGATATTGATGCTTAATGTGTCACTCAGTATTTAGGTGAAAGCTGAACTCAAATTCAGACCTGTCTAATTGGGTGCATGACAGACTCTTGCCTATGAACCTAAACTAGTGGGCATTATGCTATAATTTCATGATGCTGAAAAATAATTGTTAATGTAAATTCTGAATTAAAAGAAAAAAAGTATAAACGTTAAGAAAACATTTTAATCCCTTCATTTACAAATGAATAAATGAATGAATATCCAGTTCTCTGCTAATATTTACCAAAGTAGGTTTTTCAGTATTTAGTCTTTTAAAGTCATACATCTCGTAAAAGATGTGCATTCCAAAATGATTTCCTATTTATAAGTTATAGAAACAAAACAATAAGACCTAATCAAATAAAATTTTAAATTATGTTAGTTTCTTTTTATGGCTGTAACAAGTTAATGGCACATTTAAAACATATTTTTATCTTACAGTTTTAGAGGTCAAATGCCTGGAATCACGGTGCTGGCAGGGTTGTATTCCTTCTAGAGGTCTCATGAAAGAACCTATTTCTTTGTCTTTTTCAGCTTCTAGAGGCCACACATATTCTTTGGCTTGTGACCTCTTCCATCTTCAAAACCAACAGAATAGAATCTTCTATTCTCTTTGATCTTCTGTCTTTCTCTTATTAAAATGCTTGTAATTATGTTGGGCCCATTTGGATGATCCCTTTTATCTCAATTATTTATTTAGTCATATCTGGAAGGTTTTTTTTTTTTAATGGAGATATTGAAGATTGGACCCAGAATTCCCAATATCTCCATTAAAAAAAAAATACTGCTGAGCTATACCCACTCCCCCCACCTGCAACCCCCATAAAGTTACTTTAAATTTTAGGTTCAGGGTATGGACATCTTTGGGGGACCGTTATTAAGGCCCTCACAGTAACATGGTGTTGGGGCCCAGGGTAGGCTGCCCCCAAATATGCCCCAGTGGTATACTGATTATTCTGAATTAAAGTTATTTAAGAAATGGCTAACTCAAGAGGGACACTCTGATCCTCCTTTTTGTCTCCCTGAAAGCAGGAAATAAATCTTTCATGTGAAAGGTGCACGACTTATATCTGGAAGCAAGAGATACCCTTATCACTGAGAAGCCTGTATAAACAACCCTGTTACTTCTTTAATTTACTACCCCAAGCCCAAATTCTGTGTAGATTCTTCAGTTGGGCACCCAAAACCTGAGGGTTTTTTTGTTTTTGTTTTTTTTGTTTTTTGTCCTGTTGATTTCTCACAAATACATTCTTTGTCTAACAAGTATAAAAGTTCCTGCTTTGGCCATTTCTTAGGTCCCATTTCTATGAGATCTCCAGGAGCGGAATTCAAATGTATTTCTTTTTCTCCCGTTAATCTGTCTCTTGTCAACTATATTATTAGTCCCGCCACAAGAACTCAAGAGGGGTAGAGGGGGAAATATCCCCCTCCATGGCAATGATATAAATGATTCTGCATTTGTTTTTCATCATGCGTAACGCTGATGGTGTTGATCTGAAACAAACAGACTGCCAGATATTTCTCCAGCAAAGATAGGTTTACTCAGGATCAGCAGGGAATTACAATTTCGGGTCTGCAAGCAGGATGAGCCACGTGCAAGTCCCCACGTGGCAAGGGAAGGAGAAGGCATTTAGAGAAAGGGAAAGGAAGTTGGGAGGGCTTTAGAAAACAGAGTCCGTGGCTTTTCATTGGCTGAGTCCTTGCCAGGAAAGGAGTCTTTTATTTCTTCCTGTTGGTCTCTGCGGTGGTCACAGGGCAGGAGAGCGCCCCCTTCTGGTCTCCCAGATTTATTTAATTCATTTTTTTGCTGTGGTTATTGTCTGTTTGCACATCAGATAAGAGAGCTCTGTGCTACAGAGAAGTGGGCCTACTTTAGAAAATAGGAATCCTGGTATACTTACCTTTCCTGCTTGTTGCCTTACCAAATATGAAAAACAAATCTAGCTAAAATGCTTACAAGTTTCCATATTTAGATTTAGTTGGGAGTGTACTTTAAGTAATGCCATCCATGCCAAGTACTTACAAGTTTTCTCTTACTTAGTTTTATAATCATCTCAGAAGTGTTTTATCCCAAGAAACATATTAATAAATTACAATCAATTACTTGGATGTGTATTAATATACACTGAATGTTCAGATTTTTTTTTTAAGTTTGGGAAGGACAGAATATTGTGTGATAACCTGGAAGAGAAATTAATATTAATAAGATTCATGATATGCAAGTCCTCTGAAAGTAACAAAATATATTTTGTTCTTATCCAATACATGAAATTAAAAAAAAAAACAAATTAGTTTTTCCCTTGTTTTTACCCCAAATAGATCAGGAGAATATTTTTGTAGTAGTTTAGACAGCTTATTAAGCATCACATTGTTTTTGTGACAATAAGCTTTGTCACTGTTTCACACAGAATCTTGTTGTTTTATGTTTAGACGAAACCACTTAGTGGTTGGGATGGCAAATCAGAGAAGCTCCTTCAGAAAATGTAAAAACTTCAAGTCTTCTTCACTCGAGAAAAGCAAGCTCGTTTTCAAAGCTTTCAAAATGGTATTACTCACTGACACTAAAACTTAAAAACCCTACATTGTAAATTTAGAACTGATGAAAAAGAACGCAGGAATCTCATCATAGCTTCAGTAAGTGACAGCTTTCTTATATGTTGTCTTACTGAATCTAGCTTCTCTATTTCTATTATATTTAAAAATAGATTTTCTTTAGAGGTAATAATCATTCTCACAATGTCTACAAGTGGAATTTTGAAGCACATTTAAAAATGCTATTTCTGAATGAAACAGTGTTTTTCCTAGAAATAAGCCATTTCTCTTAATCTCATGAAATCTAAAAAAAAAAGATTTGTGTTTGCATCAGTTGTTATGAAAAACAAAGTTGTTTCAAACTGTGATTACTTTTTAACAATAAAAGAACAATTTCTTCAACGAAGTAAATTTTTCTCTAGATTTGAGTCTGTATCAGATGTTTACTTAATTGGGAAAGCCAAGGAAAATGCAAATTACTATCTCAGATTTCCAGGATTCCCAGTATGAAATCTAAGCAAATAAAGTTCAGGCTTAGTCTTACTGCTACAAGCATTATTTTCAACATTACATAACAAGGTGGATACAAAAGGAAAGTAAAAATGGTTCTTTGTTAACAGAAACAGTAACATGTATTTTCTTTTTAAATTCTCACTGCCTAGTCACATGTCATTGTATTTCCCATCTTACACATCAGGAAAATGAGATTCAGTGTCTAAATTTGCAGAACTAGCAAGTGACAGAGCTGTTATTCAAATTGTGATCTTCTTGGTTGAAACTCTGTATTTTTGTCAGTCTATCTGTGGTGCACGAACAAAAGTTTCAGACGTGAATCCTGTCTTCTAAGAGAGAAATAGACAAAAAAAAAAGGAAAAAAATCTAATAAGGCAAGATTTTATGTCACGTGGTGCATTGGGAGTTGGATAAATAATCAGAATTCTGGGGGTTTAGAGAAGAGGGACTTTGGTGTTTAATGGATGGTGAAGGGGAGATTCTTATGACATTGGTGATTCTTGAGATGGTCTCTAGGGTTTAGAGAGGAGCTGGGTGATCACAGAGGACAGTGGAAAGCATTGTTGAGAAAGGAAGCTCTGAATAAACAGCTGTCACCTGTTTTCATTTTGTGTTCTTTATTTCCACACCAGTTATGTTGGGTTGAAGGCAGTAGAGAGAGACACATATTTTAGAAATACAGTGACCTGCAGGATTGTTATTGTAGAAGGACTAAATGCAAGCAGAGTGTAAATTTAAGACTTGAGTAAAGACTGAACAGTCAACGAATTAGTGCAAGATTTAAGTATGAAATGAGAGTCCATGAGTAGGGTAAAATAATGGAAATAAAACAGAAAAAAATAGAACTGTCAACAGTTCATTCATTCTTTCTCTCTACAAATATTTACTGTTCTATTTGAGCACTTAATTAGAATCTTATGGTAAATTTATTTCCATGAAGGATATCTTTTCCATCATGATGAACACTCCCCAAAGCACTCCTGTTCTATTTCCCCAGCCTTTATTCCTGCTGTGGAGTTGGGTAGTGGGGACAATTACTGGCTTTAGCTGCATAGAAGCCATGTGATAGTCAGGGCACAGGGGCTATATCTCCTTTTTCCTTCTTTTCTCCAGTGAAATCACTAGGAGGCAGAAACTTGGGAAGGGAGATTTATTCTACCAACTGTTGAGGATATTTAATTTAAAACAAAATCTCCCTCCCTGAAGACCTCTCCACAAGGGTGGAAGAGAAAGAAAACAATTGTATTATTGAATAAGCATTAAACCAGAATGGATGCACGTCACAGGCACTCCACTAAGAGCCTGGTTTTCGACTGGTCACCTTTGGCCTCCCGAGGTGGCCGGTGGGTGCCTTGTTACTGCTGAGCAGAGATGGGATTCCAGACTCTCCAGTCATCCTGTGCGAACTCCATCCTTGTTCTTGCTCCTTACGTGGCCTCTACTAACAACGTGGTGGCAGAGCATGGCTTGTCACCACTGGATGGTGGTGAGATTTCCAGCTTCAGTTTGGCTCTTCTGACATTACCAGGGACTCTAACGCCTTGTTACTGCTAGGTGGGGTGGAAGTCCAGGATCCCTGCATGGCCCCCACTGAAGCCGTGATGCTGGGGGTCATTACTGCTGAGTAAGGGTGAAACTCCAAGCTCCTCACTCGGTCTTTGCTGATTCCACCCCAGCAGGGGTGAGAGGGTAGCGGCACCTTGACAGCCAGGCGAGACTGCACACCTAGTGTCCCTACCTGGTCTTGGATGACAGGGTTGTGGTCGGACTGCAGCGTTTTCCACGGTACTTGCCAGGGTAGAGTTGTTATTGTCCAAACGTTTGTTGTTGGTGTTATTTTTGTCCTACTAGGTTGTGCTTCTCTATTTTTGTTGAAACAAAAGGCTTTTCTTGGGCTTCTCTTGTTTGGTCCCCTGGCGTTTCTAGGTTGTTGATGTCGCTAGCACCCAGGCTGGGATATGAGAAGCAGAAAGAAAACCCAGCAAATGTACCAGCATAGTGTGCTTTTAGGTCCTGAAGTCCTAGCCAGTCTGCCTTTTTCTCTCCACTTTTCAGAGTCTTATGTTTGTTTTATATGAATTGTTCAGATTTTTTTTTAGCTGAACTTAACAGAAAGAGGGGAAAGTAAATCTACCCCATCTTGGTCTGGATATTACTTTAACTATTGAAAATATACATTTAATAATTGCTCCACACCCAAATCCCAAATATCTTTTTTATTGGGGGGATTTTTTTAGAAGTCTGTATTGATGACTGGGTACATCATTTCCATGTAAGTAGTGTGTGGGATCTCTGAAGGATGAAGTGCTCTATAGTGTCAGGACACTGACAATTACAAGAATACAAACTAGAAATAGATGAACAAACTTCACGTGGAAACTTCCTCACATAGTCTTGGCCACAGCAAAGAAATCAAGATACCTGAGAAACAGCTCAAGTTGAGTGATACTCTCCACAAAAAAAAAAAGTCTATAAAAAACTTTGGGAGTTGTAGCTAACTTAATACGATGTATCCAAACTCTGGGAGCATGGTATCATGTCGTACAGTCCATCTGGGCAAGGCTGGTGAATGGTGGTTCCGCAGTGAAGATGAATGCCTGCAGTGTTGCAGACACGAGCTGATTGTGAGGCAGAATTGTAAAATGCACCGATAACAAGGATCCTGCAAATTTTCCCAGTTAATAGCAACTGGGAAAAAAAAAGTTTCAAATATTTGTGCCATTTTTGACATGTGTTCTCAGCAGAAAATACTACTGGAGATCATCTTCCTCCATGGAGTATGAGGAGTGGCAGATACTGAATCTTTTAGAGAAGAGACCAGTCAGAGGGGAGGTAAGGTGCCTTCAAGGCTCGTTGATACAAAGTGGATAAAAGTGGAAATGTGCCTTGGTTGTGTGGCAGTCTCCCTATAGCATTAGTGGTGTCTCACAGAGCAAAGATAAGGGAATAATAAACTGGAATATTTAGCAGAACAGAGATGAAAGGCCAGGGGAGCAAAACGGATGACTAAGGGATTTGAAGCGAGAAAGTCACCAGGTAGTCATTGTGGGTAAAGGACAGAGCTTCCACTCTGTCTCATGGGCACCACAGAGTCAATCCCAAATACACTTTATTTTTGGACTGCTGATACATGTGAGATCTTTACCTGCTGGCCATGGAAAGATACACTTTTAGATTGGAATAAGGAACTGGAATTAGATTTCTGAAGATGTAGTCAGTAAACATGCTTTAACGAAAATGATTAATTTTTGTACTCATTTTTAAAAACATTTCTCTTTGTAATGATCATTTCCTTTTAATATTTCTAGTTTATTTGCATCTTAACTTAGGATTGTAAATAACTTATTACAAAAATACTGATGTTAAACTGAGTGTTATTAAGATATTTTAGATTCTTCCTTATTTTGTCTGTCTTCTCTTAACGTGTTTTTCTCTGTATTCACTTTCGTTCGGTATTAGACTCCCTGTCATTAATCATGCTACGTTCACTGTGATCTGAATTCCACCAGCCAGTGCTTGATGACTACTTCTACCTGAAAGACAATGCAATAAATCAAAAGGAAAGCACTCTTATTAAATAGATTTTTTTCTATGGAATTTTGGAAAACCATAAATTAATTTTTTTAAGTTCTAGAATTATGGGCATAGGAGTTCCACCCCTAGATAAGATGGAATCGGTATACTGCACCCTGTCTCTCCCACTGGAAGCACAGTAGAACCCTGACATGAGCCAGCTGTTGGAGGAAGCAGTACCACCAGCCTGGCTGTGAGCTTACCGTTGCTTTTTCGCCAGTCTTCCCCGCCCTGGGCTCAAGCCCACTCAGCATTAGGAATTTAGCATTGGCAGGACTGAGGCAGTTCCAGGAGAAGCCATTCAGTTTTGGCTCAAGGAAAGGGATCTCCTAAAGCCCAGAGAAAGAGGGAACCCCCCCCCATGTTTTTTTCTTTTTCCCACACGCACACAAGCCCCAAGATGGTGGTCCTAATCCGCAAGGGTCCTGGTGCCAGCAACAGCTGTAGCAGAAGGGACCTGCAGTCACCTCAGATTCTGAGGGAGGGGTTGTTCCCCCCAGTCAGAGAAATTGGGGTCTCAGGAGGGTGAATCAGTCTTCCATTGCTTTTATTTTCTCTCTGTCCTGAGCATTTGAAGGAAGTACACAGTAGAGTAAGTGAATAAAGCCAGAGCTTTCTGACCAGAGGACAGAAAAAATGAGTCCCAGGGAATTGAAACACATTTGAGATATCACAGAGAAGGGGTTGTTCAAGAAACCCTACACATAGTTTAAGAATTTCCAGATCGCCTGTAAGCTAATCCAATATAGCACGCCAAAGACTTGGAAACAGAACTACACATAGACCACTTCCCGGGTCCCAGAGTGTGCCCTGGGTAGTGTGCATACAGAACGTATTCAAATGGTGCCGTAAAAACTTTGAAAGCGTAACTATGAGGCTGGTTGCAACCTACAGCCCAAACTCAACCAAGGTGATATTCTGCTAAAACAAGCAAACAAACAAAAAACCCCAACATTCTCTATAAGATTGAAACAACAGGTCAGACTTATACACTCACAGTCACATGGAATTATAGAATGTGCCCCACCCCCTGCCAAAAAAAAAAAAGCTCTATTCTTCATCTTCCAGTTTGGCAGTGTCCTTCTAGAGTCCCAATCTGTAGAACCTAATGTTGATCCAGTTGGCAAAGGGTAATGTAGTTTGCAGAGTCCAGGTCCAGCAGCATAAAGCGTGACACCGATGAGTGGGTTTGAGGCTGAGAGGGAATGGGTTATAACTGGCACAGTCCACCCCTTTGACTATTGAGCATCAGTGCATTCCGTTCTAGACGAACGTGGACTTCTGTCCAACAACAAAACACTTATGCCTCCACCCAGCAAGTTACAAAGTTACATCTCTTCTTTATAGAAGTGATGATCTCACCCTTTTCCCAAAATGAGGAGACACAATTTCAGAAATTGTATTCATGGCTGCTTCAAATTTAGTTACAGGCCCTCTGAATCTTCTCTTACCTAAAGACTGAATTGTAGAGTCAGGCACTAACAAACGTGTATTAAATAATACAGGGAAAAGAAGTTAGAGTAAGGAGAGAAGATGATAGTGGTTCATGCATTCAAATAAACACGTGCATGTTATAAGCAAGGAGAAACTATGTAAAGCTTCTACTCTCATTTCTGTAAGTGGTGCAGAGCTGTACTTGATATTTATTCCTGACGTCTGCTCCTTTCCATGTGTCCTTTGCTTTGAAATAAAACCTCACCTGGTCAGAGTTCTTTACCTGGTGAATAAGCCAAACCTTCATTCCTCAAGAGTCTAAATCCTTAATGGTCCTGCCTGTTTCGGCTGCTTCAGTCTTCTGTGACATGTGACCAATGGGAAGGAAATACTGAAGGCTGCCCAGAGAGTCCTCTGGGTTGTGACATAGTCCTCCTTGTCCCCAGTGTCAGTAGCAACACGGTATCCTCTTGCTAATTGGAAGCAGTTACTCTACAAGAAAAGTAGCCCCTATTTTCTGGTTGGCTCATTGGAAAAAGGAGCCCAGAATGCCCAAGTAACAGTTTTGTCTTCTTGTTCAATGGAACCATTATTGCATTCCCTGGTGAAATCATTCACCCTCTGGTAATGAAGATATTTAACCCGGAGGAGTTCAAAGTTGTTAGGACCGGAAGCAAAAATTCTATGAGTGAGTTGTTAAGGAAAATGGTGGGAGCATCCACTTCCACTTCCATCTATTAATTCTTGAACTCATGGATTTTTGGGTAGAGGGAAAACAGTGCCTTATAATGGTCTCTGATATGAAGCATATCCTTCGTCCTATAAGACATCTGTCTCATCCCATATTTTAAAAAATGACTCTTAAATGGCACCGTAACTCTATCTTCATTAAGCCATTTCACTTCCAGTTTGGACTGGATTTTCTGTGTGATAGGGTATGTGGTAAGGCCATTTAATAACACTGGAAGAGCCCACAGCTGTACTTCTTTGCTCTGAAATCAGTTCCTTGATTGAAAGAGTTGCTGTCAAAAGCATGGCCTTATCACTGGACGTATTCTGGGACATGAATTTTTCTTTCCTGTCTGTAATGTTCTTTTAGTACCACCATCCATATACTCATGGAATGCCTTATCCACCATCATGTCTCCATTGAAGTTCCATGACCATAATAATTAACTGTCCCTATGGATACTTTGTTCTTTAACCCATTGAGCAAACACTGGAAAGCGCTGATATGGCTTGGGTAAGGCTAATTGGCACACACAAAGCATATATTGTCCTTCACAAGAGATGTTTTTGAGGGAGCATTTGAATAGGACATGAATGTGTGCATCGTCGGCTCATTCTGAGCAGTTTATCAACACATTTCTACCCTCGACTCCCTTGTTAACAATTTCCTGATTCTTCCAATCCATTACCATCCACCAAAACAGTAGCAACCACACATGAGTAAGTTCAAATTCATATTTCTGTCCATTAACATTCCAGAAAAAGTTACTATAAAATGTATCACTTGAAGTTCTACCCACTGAGAGGGAAGTCTCCCATGTTTAGTCTTTCTGGGCTATCCCTCGAGTTGGGGGGGTCATGCCACAACTGTCCACTTCCAAATGGTACCACATACCTTACAGAGCTAAGAATTTAGAAAAGTCAGAGGAAGAGAACCCTCGATGCTGACATTGACATCTCTGAAGAGAGGGCATACGTGAACACTGACTGCAGCTATGATGACCGAGACTTGGGCCACCCTGAGCCACGAGAGCCAAGAGTCACTGCCAAAATGGTGAAGACACTGGCTTGAGGGACACCAGTGATTAAGCTGCAGTAAATGGTATCAGATCCCTGCACTTCAGCAAGATTGCTTCAAGTTAGAGAAATCAGACACAGGAAGAGGGCATCATTTTCAGAGTCCCTCCAGCGCCTGCTCCTGGTGGAGCCAAACATTAAGCCAGCTTGCAAAGAGGAGAAGCAGTCTGCAGACTCCTGTTTCAGTACCGTTAATCAGGGCAAAGAAGGTCAGTTTAGAGCTGAAAGGCAATAAATTAAAAGTGAACACACCTGCATTATTACTTAAAATAGCTTCATGCTGTGTTTTATCAGATTTGCAAGCTGCATCTCCTATTAACTTTTCCCATTACCTATTTTTTTCTCTTTTTTCTTATTAATTTTTATCTCTCCTAAAAACGTGACTATTAATCCTGCA
Source organism: Vicugna pacos (assembly GCF_048564905.1). Taxonomy (NCBI): domain Eukaryota; kingdom Metazoa; phylum Chordata; class Mammalia; order Artiodactyla; family Camelidae; genus Vicugna; species Vicugna pacos. The sequence goes on along the minus strand of NC_132993.1, from coordinate 8,906,363 downwards.
TGGGTTAGAGTATTTTTCCCCAGTCTGTGTCTTATTTCTTCATAATTTGTAGGCATTTTCACTTTTTCTTTCTTCTCTATCTTGCTAAAATTCTGGATACTAATTCTTCACCTGTAATAGAGTTTGCAAATACCTTCTCTCAGTCTCTGGCTTGTCTTTTTGTTCAGTGGTATATTTTGATGCATAGACATTTGAAATTTAATGTAGAATAATGTGTTACTATTTTATGTTTTTTAATGTTTCATTTTGAAATAATTTTCAATTTGTAGAAATTTGTAAAGACAGTACAGAGAGTTTCAGCATAATATTCACCCAATTTCTCCCATTGTTAACATCTTACTACTCAGGTGCAGTTCTCAAAACTAAGAAATTGACCTTGGTATATAGACTATTAACTAAACTCCAGGCTTTATTTGCATGCCATCTATTAATGTCTTTATTCTGTTTCAGGACCCAATTCAGAGAACCACAATGGATTTAATTTCCATGTCTCCCCGGTGTCCTCTGATCTGTGGTCGTTTCTTAATTATTCTTTGCTTTCTTTTATAATTGGGATCATTTTGAAGAGTATCATCCAGGTGTCCTGGGAAATGTGCCCCAATCTGAGTTTACCTGATACCTGTCAGAATTGGTCTGGGGTTATGGGGTTTGGAAATAACATCACAGAACTTAAGCATTCTCTTCACTTCACACAGAGAGTATATGATATCTGTATGACGTTATTGGTGATGTTGATTTTTGCCAAATTTGATTAAGGCAACTTTTGCCCAGTTTCTCTAATATAAAATTACTATTTCCCCATTTCCTTACTCTGTTCTTTAGAAATGAATCCTAAGTCGAGCCACCCACGAAAGGAGAGGAGGGCAAGACATTACGCCCTGCCTCTGAGAGGCAGAATTTTTTTGCAAGGAAACTCTGTCCCTTTTCTCTTATTTGTTTGTTTGTTTATTCAGTCATTATTCACTTCAGTGTGAAGTCAGGGATATTTACTTTATAATTTGGATTATCATCCTATGATACCTCACTTATTTTGCTTAAAATTGTTCCAGCTTTGGAAATGGAAAGATTTTTATGATTGATTCCTCTGTTCCTTTGAAAAACTCTTTTTTTTTTTAGCCTTTCTTCACTTCCTGATACAATAAGATACTTGAGGCTTATCTTGTATTTTCTCTAAGGACTCCCATTCCTTCTGTTGGAGAATAGTGGTTAGAAACTGAAGTCTGGGATCTGTGTGTGCTCATTGCTAGTGGGGTGTCTATGCTTCTAGGCCCTTCCTGCAGTCCGAGCTGAGTAATGTATGTAGGAATACCGATTTAAAGTTGTTTACTTAATAAACTATCCTCTGGCTATGTTTATCTCTACCTACACACACACCTATATAAATATTTGGTGTATATGTATGCAATTGAATACATTCATTCTTTCCTCAAATATTACTAATGTTTCTGTTTTCAATGTACCCATCTTTTATGCTCTCATATATATGCTGGTCTATTTTTACACTTGCTTTTAGGTTTCACTTATTTATTAATTTACCATATACTGATTTATAATCTTAATACATCTATAGAAAAGGCAAACATCTAGCAATTAAAATTGCCACATACTGTTATTCTTCTAAGTTTTAAAAATAAAATCCTCCTGCTCCTTCACTCTCTCATGTGAATTCTAGGATTAATCTTGTGAGTAAAACAAAACTGTGAAAGTGTCGACTGAAATTATATTTTACTTAGGGATTATTTTGGGGACAATTAATATCATTTCGGTGTTTAGCATTCCCATCCATGTCTCCATTCACTCAGGTCTTTTTAAAATAAACTAAAAATATTTGTAATCATCTCAGTAAATGTCTTATACATATGTTTTGTAAAGGCAAAGATGCTATACATTCTATTTCCAATAGTTTAAAAAAAAGGCATTTCTTTGCTATTTTCTACTTTTTCACACACAGACTCTGAGAGGAAGACTCTTCATTGTCACTTAACCCCCACCTCCATCTGCTCATATTTTGGGATTTATGGAATAAAGTCGTCATCTAATTTGTTTGCAGGGCTGTCTATAAGCTTATGCTTTTGCTATTTTAGCTCTCTGTGTATTTTATAGGATTTGGGGGGATTTAATAATACCAGTACTTCAATCTTCTGTGGTTCTCCTGTGCTGGGAGGAGTTGGGGTGGTACAGATACTGGGGGAGGAAATCCAGGTCATATTCTCTCTGCAATGCTTGCAGTCAGTGAATGTTCTTGGACCCCCAGAGGAAGTCCTACATGAAGTAGCACTATGGAAACTCCGTAGTGAAACATGGTCCTTATAAATGTGCTCACCTCCCACACACGACTGTTGAGTCCTCATACCTTTGACTTCAGTGGGGCCCAAGCTTGTTTTTTTTTGTTTGTTTTTGTTTTGTTTTATGGGTCTTGTTTTTCACTTACCTGGTATCACCAATTTCTGGAGTTAAGAAATTCAAGAAGAACCTTCTTGAAAAAAAATCACTTTAAAGTTAGATTTATCACCATATCTTGATTTTGCCAAAAAAAAAAAGAAGATATCTTATTTTTTGGTTTTTAGTTGTTTCATTGATAATAGACCTATCTGTTGTTTGTACTCCAATAATTATCCCAGTGCCTGGTAAGTAGATAAAATTTGATGTTGTACATTTTTTTTGAAATACTGGGTACTGGATACTTTGCAAAATGCTTTGGATATGTTAGTAGGAGTAGCGTAATTCCTCTTATTTGGTCAAAGGTGTATTAGTAGATGATTATGTCCATCTATCGAGCATCAGACCTACAAGCATCAGCATACATTTCACTAGTCATCTCTCACTCCTAATAAGAGCTAGAAATTTATTACACAATACCAAGGATTCCAGCCCTAATTTCTACTTGCGTGTTTAGTGTCTTAGCACTTATCCTAATCCCAATAATTGGTAAGCTTTCGGTACACAAAGCAATGACTTACCGCCTTTGTCTTTTACTAATCATAGCACAGAACCTAAGTACTCAGTGATCGCTGGGCTGTTCAATTAATGTAAAAGAAGTAACATCACAGAGTAGGAGAAGACAATTAGGAACCAGAAGCAATAGGTCCTAGTGTTAATTTTCCTATTAACTTACTGTTAGATTTTTGATTAACTCATGGAGCACCTTTGAGAGTAAGTTTACATATTTGTAAAATAAACTAAGCTATCTCTGAGAACATACCGCTAAGCTTCTGTTACTAATGTCTGACTTCCTTTGGTATTGTTTTTTCACACTTGCAGAAACGTGGGTGAGGGCACCAAAGTCACGTTGATTTTATTGGTTAAACTGAATTAGGAGAGACCATAAATAAGATGATACATAAAAAGCAATATTAAAAGTGATTTAATTAACTTTCCCAGATTTATTGAAATATAATCAACAAATAAAATTGTATATATTTAAAGTATACAATGTGATGATTTGATATATGTATGAATTGTGAAATGATTTCCAAATCAAGTCAATTAACACATACATCACCTCTCATAGTTACCATTTGTGTGTAGAGGGGTGAGAATGCTTACAACCTACTCTTTTAGAAGATTTCAAGTATACAATACAGTATTAATGATAGTCACCATGCTACAAAAATAAATAGGAAAATATATCAATGGTAAATGTTAAGTCATATACCTTGATACACAAATAAAAATGCATTTCACAAACATGAGTTCTGGGACAGATTAGAATAGTCACAATTCTACGTTATAAAGAAATGTTTAGTTACGACTGATGGCATCTGTGTAACTCCAGAACTTGACTTTCCAGCTGAGAGTGTTTTTTGGCCACTGCAATAAGCTAGACACTGTGTGAGGTGTTGAAGTACAACTTTCAAAACAGGGGAAAAGATAGACTTATGTTGAAGCTTTTCTTTCCTTTTTTGGATAGAGGGGGTATATTTATGCTGAATGAACTGAAATGTGCTCATGGGAAGAAACTGAATGGCATAATTTTATATTTATAAAAGAAGCAGTGAAGAATGGTAAGAAGAGAGACAGAGTTTAAGTGGGTACTTGGAATTTTTAAATAATGTATCAAATAGAGTGAGAATAATTTGGTGTATTAATATTCCAGTAAGAATATACAGTGGATGCATCTTTAAAGAGTCATATTTTAACTATTAAGGATACAAAATGGAAAATAACGTATAATAAAATTTCTCTTAATTAAATGTTTTAACAACCCCCTTCTATGATAGGCTGAATTGTTGGTTAAATCTACTTAGGGTCTTTTATAGCTAAGACTTATTGGCTATAGAATATCATCTATTTTCATTCTGTCTACTTAAATGACATTACGTGTTGCTTCCTACATGAAAAGTTTGTTAAAATCATATTCTCTGGGGCAAAGAGTAAACATAGCAATATAGTATCTTTATGCAAAAGGGACCTTAATGTAGAGAGAACCTCATTAAAATTAAAAGAAAGATTAAAATTAAAAGAGAGATTAAAAGACAAAATGGTTGATTTATCTTTGAAGGACATTAATACAAACACACATAGGCGCACACGCACGCACACACGCACAAACACAGATATGCAATTACAGTGTATTTCCCCACCAAAACGTTAGGAAACTATCTTCTTCTTGTTCTAACTGGAGCTACGTAGCACCATGAATATACTTAAAGAAGAATGATATTGATGATGACCTGAAAAGGTATAACGTATTTTTATGTGGGTATCCATAAAAGCAGAGTCATCCCATTACATATTCTTGGATTCAATATCAATCGGACTCAGTCATTCTGAATTGGATTAGCATGTTCACACACTTTTATTAAAAATATTTTAACTTGCCAGCCAAAGCAGTACAGCCTACATAATCTTTCAGGATATTTTTGCTATCTCTGTTTCACTTATGAAACTTTAAGTTCTATAAAAATATTTTTTGAAAGAACTTTAAGATAGCCATTGTTGATAGGAGGAAAAAAATAGAAGTAGATAAATGGGAGTTGAGAAATACAATCAGATACATACAAAGTACACAGGACAAGAGTAATCTAGACTGTCAGAAAGCCAAGATATGCCTTTTTGTTTCTCCTTGAGGATGAATACATTACCGAGGATTAGTGATGCTACAGAAATTAAATCCTAGGGAAAATGCCACCACCTCTTCAACAATAACTACCTTTCAGGGCTGAACAATGTGAAATCTGGATTCTGTGTATTTGTTTAAATGAGCCATGGGGTGATATCGCATCATTTGTCTCCCTTTTTTTGTGATGCAGTAAATTGATGTGGCCTGCAGTAACTGATATTTGTCTTTAAGTTAAAGAGATACTCAGTCTTGTCCATAAAACAGAATAAACCTTCACCTTGATTTTGTTCCTGTTTGACATCACCTAACAGAAATCTATTTTTAGTAACAGTTCCTATTCACCTAAACATCTGCCAGAAAAGCTCTGATTCCTGTCCCTTAAGCTCTTAACAAAATTGATTAACAAAACACCATGCCTGATAGTTTCGTATATATTTAATTATTGTCACAGTATCTGCATTATGTTTCCATTGAAAACATTTAGTAACCAATAATATAGTTTTCTTAAAAATAATCTATTTGGAAAGACCAGAGGAAAGAAAAGCCTTACACACAGTAAATTAGAAGACAAAGTGTTGTTTTAAAGTCCATTATTCACCATTCTGTAATCCAAAAACACTCCCCAAATTTTGAAAATTAGAAAGAAAAATCCATAAATTCTGCAGACTTATTTGGAGGCAAAATCTCACCCTGAAGAAATGTGAGACTATAAGTTTATTTTTATTTGCTTATATAAATATTCAAATGTTTTTCTTTGGAAATTTTGAAGTATTTGATAACAGGGTGTAGCCTCAGGGTCAGGAAGGATGGTGTATGATGTATGGACTGTATTACCTTTTCAAAATATGAAGAATTTTGAGACATACTTTCTGGACTTTAAATAAGGGATTGTTGATTTGTGTCACAAATTGTTGATTGATTTTTATGTGAAAATCATCAGGGGAAATCTTGCTAAGGCATACTTACTGGGAGAAATAACAGTATGAGTGGTGGGTAATGCAAAGACTGTAATATTATTATCAATGATGCTAGTGTGCATTTAGAGTGAGAAGTGGGCTTGAAATGAGGTGCTTCAGATGACATGATGGGACCTTCCATTAAGGGATCCTAAACCTAACTGAGCTATCCTGATGTGTGTTTGGCTTTATAGGTTTTAGTTAAGGGAAGAGTTAAGAGATGAAATCATTCTGAGTTAGCTTCCCTCTTGCAATTCCTTTACAGAAAACCGGTTGTTTTTTCCATGAGAAGATAAATAATGGTCTTGTCCCTTAAGTTCAAAGATAAGCCTTTGTGCCTCTGAACTCTTCCAGGCTTCATGAATCTAAGTAATACATACTTCCAAGCGGAAAAAAAAAAGTTAGGGATACCAGGTGGAACTGCATCACCATCAAGAAGAAATACAAAGACTTGATAGGCTAATAACAAATAAGGAGATGGAACAGGAATCAAAAATCCCCCAACAAAGGGAAGCCCAGGGCCAGATGGCTTCAGTGACGATAACCAAACATTAAGAGAGGAATTAATACCAGTCCTTAAACTCTTCCAAAAAGTAAAAAAGAGGGGATACTCATTGCAAACTCATTTCATCACACTGATATCAAAGCCAGAGTAAGACATTACAAGTGAAGAAAACTACATATGTACCCAATGAACATAGATACAAAAATCCTCACAAAATACTAGCAAACTGAATTCACCAGTATATTAAAAAGATGAAACACCATGACCACATGGGATTCATCCCTATGATGTGAGGATGATTGAATATATGCAAGTCAAATTAATGTTATATAACACGTTAACAGAATGAAAGGTAATATCATATATAATCTCAATAGATGTAGAAAAAGCATTTGATAAATTTTAACATCCAGTCATGATAAAAACTCAATAAAATAGTTATAGAAGGAACTTACCTCAATACAGTAATGACTGTCTGTGAAAGCCGTATAGCTACCATCATGATTAATAGGGTGAAAAATTAAACTTTCCCTATAAAATTTATTACAAGGCAGAGATGCCTTCTAATACTTCGCACTCTGTTTAACAAACTCTCATCACTTCTGTTCAACAAACTGGAAGTTATGGTCAAAGCAATTAGACTGTAAAAAGAAAAAAAAGTGTCTAAATTGGAAAGGAAGAAGTGAAATTATATGCGGATGACATGATTATATATGTAGAAAACTCTAAATACTCAACATAATCCCGTTAGAACTAATAAGTGAATTTAGTAAAGTTGCAGGACACAAAACTAACATACAGAAATCAGTGGTATTTCTGTACACAATTAAGTTTCCGAAAAGATAATTAAGGAAAAAATATTTACAATGATAGCAAAAAGAATTAACAGGAATAAATTTAATGATGGCTATGAAGCATCTGTATATATATATTTTTAAAATTTTTATTGACGTATAGTCAGTTCACAATTTTGTGTCAATTTCTGGTGTACAGCACGCTACTTCAGTTATATAGGAACATACATATATTGATTTCATATTCTTTTTCACCATAGGTTACTACAGATATTGAATATAGTTCCTGTGCTACACAGTATAAACATTGTTTATATATTTTATGTATATTAATATCTGCAAATCTAGAACTCCCAATTTATTCCTTCCCTCTTTCCCCTCTGCTAACCATAAGTTTGTTTTCTATGTCTACAAGTCTGTTTTGTAAATAAGCTTGTTTTTCTTTTTCTTTTTTTTTAGATTCCACATATAAGTGATATCATATGGTATTTTTCTTTCTCTTTCGAGCTTACTTCACTTAGAATGACAATCTGCAGTTTCATCCAGTTGCTGCAAATGGCATTATTTTATTTTTTATGTCTGAGTAGTATTCTGTTGTATAAATACACCACACTTCTTTATCCACTCATCTGTCGATGGACATTAAGGTTGTTTCCATGTCTTGGCTATTGTACATAGTGCTGCTATGAACATTGGGGTGCATGTGTCTTTTTGAATTAAGGTTCCCTCTGGATATATGCCCAGAAGTAGGGTTGCTGGATCATATGGTAAGTCTAGTTTTAGTTTTTTAAGGAATCCCCAAACTGTTTCCCATAATGGCTGCACCAAACTACATTCCCACCAACAGTGTAGGAGGGTTCCCTTTTCTCCACACCCTCCCCAGCATTTATTGTTTGCAGACTTTTGAATGATGGCCATTCTGACTGATATAAGGTGATACCTCATTGTAGTTTTGATTTACATTTCTCTGATAGTTAGCAATATTGAGCTTTTTTTTTTCATGTGCCTTTTGGCTATTCATATGTCTTCATTGGAGAACTGCTTGTTTAGGTCTTCTGACCATTTTTAGATTGGGGTTTTTTTTTGTTATTAAGTTGTATGAGCTGTTTATATATTCTGGAGATTAAGTTCTTGTCAGTCTCATATTAAGCCCTTGTCAGTCTCATTGTATATTTAAAACTGTACAACATTATAAAAAAAATTGAAGAAGACATAGAAAAATGGAAAGATGTCCTGTGTTTAATTAATACTATTTAGATACCTAAAGTACCCAAAGTGATCTATAGATTCAGTGCAATCCTTACCAAAATCCTTATCAAAATTCCAGTGACATTCTTTACAGGAATAGAAAAAAATTCTAAAATTCATATGGACCCCCCCGAAAAAAAAAGCTGTATAGGCAAAGCAATTTGGAGCAAATAAAACTAGGGGCATCCACGTTTCCTGATTTAATAATACATTTACAAAGTTACAGTAATCAAAATCATATGGTCCTGGCATACTATATTCTATGGAACAGAATAGAAGACCCAGGGGAAAAAAATCCATGTTTAATGTCAATTGATCTTTACCAAGGTGCCAAGAACACATAGTGATGGAAGAATAGTGCAGAAAAATGAAATTGGACCTTAACCTTGCACCATATACAAAGATCAACTCACAGTGGATTAAAAACTTAAAACATAAATTTTGAAACCATAAAACTATTAGAACAAAACACAGGGAAAAATCTTCTTGACTTGCTCTGGGCAATAATTTTTTGAATATGATACCAAGAGCACAGACAACAAAACCAAAAATAGACAAGTGAGATTGTATCAAACTAAAGCTTCTGGAGAGGAAAGGAAACAACAAAGCCAAAAGGCAACCTGTGTGATGGAAGAAAATGATATATCTGATAAGGTGTTAGCTTTCAAAATATGTAAGGAACTCAAATAACCTGATTAAAAAATGAGCAAAGGACCTGACTAGGTATTTCTCAAAGAAAGGCATACAGATGGCCAGTAGACATATGAAAAAGTGCTCAGCCTCACTAATGATCAGGAAAATGCAAATCAAAACCACAATGAGATACCATCTCACACCTGTTGTAATGGTTTTTATCAAGAAGACAATAGATAAGCTTTGACAAGGATATAGAGAAATCGGAACCCTGTACACTCTCTGTGGGAATGTAAATTGATTAAATTACTTTGGAAAACAGTATGGAGTTTCCTTAAACAACTGAAAACAGAACTAGCTTATGATCCCAGTACTTCTGGGTATGTATCTTGAAGAGATATCTGCAGTCTATGTTCACTGCAGCATTATTCACAATAAGCAAGATATTGAGACAACTTAAGTGTCTGTTGATGGATAAATAAGGAAAATGTGTGTGTGTGTCTACACACACACACACACACACTGAAATGTTTATTATTATTCAGTCCTAAAGAAGAAGGAAATCCTGCCATTTGTGACAACATGGATGAACCTGGAAGACATCATACTAAGTGAATTAAGAGGAACAAAAGCAATTAATGCATGATCAGACTTAATGAAGAATCTAAAATAGTCAAATTCATAGAAGTGCAGACTATAGTGGTGGTTACCAGGGGTTGGGGTTGGGTGAAATGGGGAAATGTTGATTAAAGGGAACAGATTTCAATTACTTGGGATGAATAAATTCTGGGGATCTATGTACAGCGTGGTGAGTATAGTGTCACCACTGTATTGTATACTCCAAATTTAAAAATGAGTAGACCTGGAGTGTTCTCATTATACAAACAAACACATGGTAACTAAGTGAGGTAATGGGTATGTAAATTAGCTTGATTGGTGATCATTTCACAGCATGTATATGAAAACATCTAGTTGTATACCTTAAGTATGTATGATGTTTGTTTGTCAATTACCCACCTGTGAATTTGTCAATTCACACACCTCAGTGAAACAAAAACAAGAAATATTAACTGCTGCTTACTGTATTTTAGGTATATGTCAAATGTCAATATTTTATGTATATTTTTAATATTTCATGACCTGAATCATGTTCTCTATACTCTTGCCATCAAACTTTTTCTTTTCTCATTGAATATAATTTTGTTTTATTCAGTTGAAATTTAGCTTTTTATTTTTTCAAATTTTGGTAAGAACATTTAACATGACATCTAGTCTTAAAAATTTAAATGTACAGTATAATATTTTTAACTCTAGCATGAAATTTTTTACAGCACATCTCTAGCATGAAATTTATTAAGTAAGAATTTAGTTTTAGCAAATACTATTTTTAATGAAGTATTGGTACAGCTCAAGATTTGTTAATTCAACTGAGGCCATGAATTACTATCTTGACTTTTTGAAGTTAGCAAACATTTTCTACTTTCATAGATTTCATGCATTCAGAATTTTGGATAATTACATGATTTGTTTGGAACAAGGTATACAATACAAAAAAGAGCAAAATCAAGAAAAATTTCATCTTCTTTACATTTACCAAAGGTTGTGCCAGGTCACCGCTTCCCCAGCTCCTTCCCAGAATGGAGGAGGCTTGTGTGTGACATGGCATTGCCCTGAGTATGAGCGCTGACTAGGTGGCAGCACTCCTGACCCTTTAGGGGAAGGTTGTTTCTGGGACCAGGAGCTGAACCCATGACACTCATTTCAAAGAACATCAGGAAATTTTTTTCTGAGTTGAAAGGAGGAATTTGACAGGGCTGAGGCTCAGATAACTCTAATTCTTTTCTCTTTTTTTTGAGCAACTTTTTTGAGGTGTAATTGAGATAAAAAAAACTGCACATATTTATAAAATTTGATGAGTTTGGACATAATGCATTGATCTGTGAAGCCATCACCACAGTCAAGAGAGTAGATATATCCATCACATCCAAAAGTTTCTTTTGCTTTTTGTTTTTTGTAGTAAGACACAATATGAGCTCTACCCTCTTGACAAATTTTTTACATGTGCAATACAGTATCATTGATTATAAGCACCTTATCTGCACTCCCATATTAATGGAAGCATTATCGCTATTTTCCAAGATACAGAAACAGCCCAAATGTCCATTAGAAAATGAATGAATAAAGAAAATGTGATACAAACACACCATGGAATGTTATTTAGCCTTAAAAAAAAAGAGGAAGTTCTGCCGTTTGTGACAATATGGATGAACCTTGAGGACATTGAGCTGAGTGAAATAAGCCAGTTAAAGAAGGACAAATACTGTATTATTTCACTTCTATGAAATTTATAAAAACAGTCAGTCTCACAGACACAGAGATTAGAATGGTGGTTTCTAGGGCGTAGGGAGAGGGAGAAACGTGAAGTTGTTGTTCAGTGGATATATAATTTCATTTACACCAGATAATTGTATTTTTTTTTGTATATCCTGGACTGTACTCTTAAATAACTGGTTTCTGGAAAATCTGTTAAAATTAATACGTACAAGAGTCTTGAGTTTTCATAGTGTGAAGACAAAAGTAAGTAAGTATAACAAACGTGTTTATATCATATTTTTAAGCAAAACTTCATTTGACACACTCCAGGGAAGATTTTTGATTTTATGGTGTTTACCATTATATTATTCAAGACTGTCAGTTATAATGGAGCTGCATTTGGTGGGAAGAATATCTACAGACATTTTCCTAAAGCCAGATTTCATTCATTAATGAATACTCTGTTTCTTGAGAAGGTTGGACTGTGGAAAGCTACTCTGAAGTTCAGGTCAGAACACATCCAACTCAGTGCCCGGTGATCAGGACACATAAAGCCAAGTCCTAATGTGCTGACCTTGCACCAACCAGATGTAAGCTGTTAGACACAATTAGTGATTCACATTCCAAAGAGCTGCTTTCTGTGCCGATGGCAAAAATGGAAGATACTAATTGCACTGCTTAGAGGTTTAGCCTCTTCAGCTGAATGAGATGTTTTGTGATTTCCCCAGGAGCATGAGGCTTGAAGCTAAAGTATATTTCATGACAGACTGACAATTAAGGCAGCTTTTAAAAACATTTTAGATTCTGGAATATAAAACAACAACAAGTAATATAAAAAAAGGGTTTTATTTTCTCTCTCCAAAACAAGTCAATTATTTTCAAAGAATTATCCTCTAATTTGTTAATCTGTGGAAATATATTAATGCTATATTCTATATGAGCTTGTAAGTAAGCAGTAGTCAGCTATAATTATAACTTCCGGGTGTTCAGGCTGGGAATAAATGTGGAAAACGGCCAAGTATTTTAGTTTATATAATATTAATTGTGGTATTACTATTAGGTGTGTCCCCCACACTCCACAAAGATGTCTAAACACTAATCAGTGGAACCTGTGAAGGTGTTACATTGTATGTCCAAAGGGGCTTTGCAGATGTAATTAAGGTTATAGACCTTTAGATGGACAATTATCCTGGATACTTTGGCCACAGTTTAATCACATGAATCCTTTAAAGCAAAGACTTTTCTCTGGCTGGAGGTAGAAGAGTGATGTGGTAGAAGAAGTCAGAGAGACTTCAAGACTGATGAGGGAGATGAGGGTGGAAACGCCGCTGCTGGCTTTGAGACGTAGTGGTCCACGTGCAGGGTCCACAGCGTGGCCACTAGGGATGAAGTGTGGCCCCCAGATGAGAGCTGGCAAAGGAAGTAGATTCCACTAACAATATGCGTGGGGTTGGAAGTAGATTTTTCCTAGAGCATCTTGATAACAGACCAGTTGGGAACACCTTGATTTCCTGTAACCTGTGTAGCCTGGAGTGGAGAAACCAGCTCAGCCAACCTAGACCTCTGGCGTGTAGAACTGTGAGATAATAAGTTTATGTTGTTTTAAGGTGCTAAGTTAATGGTAATCTGTTATGTCAGCCATAGAAAACTAACATTAACTTATGTCCTACTTCCTTTCAAAAATGATTTGAGGTGAATTTTAATATAAACAGAAGCACTAACATGTTATAATGAAATGTTTCAATAATTTAAGATTAATTGATAAAATATTTAACATCTACCAACTAAGGATTAATTTATTTAATTTAGATTCAGCAATAAATCCAGGTAACTGGAAACATACCAGTTTTCCATAAGAAATATACTTCTTCCTAATTTGAAATTCTAAAAGGATATTTTTCATTAATTTTAATTATTTAAGTAACTTGTTTCAATATAGTTGTCAAGGGGCAGTATAATGGGCTTTCCCTGTTTAAATATTCAGAATATTCAGGTAACTCATGAAATGACTACTTTTTATATAGAGTTTCTCAGTAAATTTAAAGAATGATAACCAAAAATTCAGAGAAGATATTTCTTCATGAGATTGAAACCAAATGTGCAGTAAGTACATAGTTTGTGGAGACCTAGAAAAAGATAAACCAAAAATGGAGAAATTTATATTAAGTGCTTTTACCAGGAATTTCCCAGATAAATTGACATAATTTAATAATATAAATAATTAAAATAATAAAAACAATAATAATTAAATAGGGATACAGACACAGTCATTTTTAGTGAAGTAAGATGGTAAAAACAGTTTACACTGAGTATCTTTTTTCCATTAACAAAGGAGAAGTAACACCAAAATGCAGAGAGTGCATCTTTGCGTAAGGATTGGTACTTTAACTTTCATAAAATATTTAAATGTCTACATTTATTCTGTGTTCTCTGTGCACTATGTAATATAGGCATGTAATCAAAAATTAATATGACCTAAAAAGGTATCAATTGAAAAAACGACTTCCACTTCTAAATCCAGATACCCCACTGTCGCTTGTCTCATCACTGGTTTTTTTATGCAGATTCAGCAAGTGGAAATATGTGGTACATTTCTCTGTGCCTCTCCCTTCTTTCACAAAAGGCAAAACACTGTATACATGCTATACCTTGCCTTTTTCAGTTGTCATTTAGTTATTCATATAAGTACAAAAATAACTCTCTCAGATCCTTTCTAGAGCTACATGGTATTCTACTGTGTGGATGTACCTTAGAAATAAATTAGGAGTTTGAGATTAACAGATACACACTACTGTATATAAAATAGACAAATGATAAGGGCCTACTGTATAGCACAGGGAACTATATTCAGTATCTTGTAATACCATATAATGGAAAAGACTCTGAGAAAGAATATCTATTTGTATACACACACACATATATGTATATAAATAACTGAATCACATTGCGCTACACCTGAAACTAACACATGATAAGTCAGCTCTACTTCAATAAAAAAAGAAGAAATGGACATAAATTATTTCTCATCTTTTATCATAATCAAAGCTGCAATGACAGTTTTATGTATATATTTATATTTATATATTTTTTAAAGTTTTAAATTTATTTTTGTTTTGTTTTATGCATACTGGTGTATCCGAAAGATGAAGGACCCAGAAGTAAGACTCTTGAGTCAAAAGATTTGCGTTTGTAATTTTGATAGCAATTCCTCCAGTTTCTTCCCTGAGCCTTCATGAGGAAGCTGTTTACCTCGGCCACCGTGTTAGAGCGTCTGATACATCATACGTTGATATTGTCAAACTTTGGCAGTGTTCCTCAGATTTGTGAAAAGTGGTATCTCAGTTTAGTTTTAATTTTTATTTCTCCTTATTCTGAGTGAAGTTGTCTATCCTTTCATATACTAGAAAGCTATGCATTTTTTACTTTGTGATCTTTCTTTTATTGAAGTTTTTGTATTCTGAATACAAGTCCTTTCAAATATATGTGTATATATGTAAATCTATTCACATGCATGCAAATACACACACACACACAAACACACACACAACTAATAGCATCTCGTACTCTGTGGCATTTGTCGTGTAACTGAATAATTGTTTTTTTCTGGGTGATTGAAGGTTTTCTTCTAAATTCCTAAGTCTCTTTAGAAATGTAACCCCCACCATTCATGTGAGAATTCTAATTGCTCACCAACACTTGCTATAGTGTTTTATTCCTTTCTTAATTTAACTGTTCTCTTGGGTAAGTAGCAATATTTCACTGTGGTTCTAGTTAATATTTTGTGATGGCTAATAAAGTTGAGACCCTTCCCTTATATGCTCAGTGACCGTTTGAAGTCTTCTGTTATAAAGGGCTGTTCAGATCTATTATTGCCCATTTCTTTATAAGGTTGCCTATCTTTTCTTGCATTGATGTGTAAGTGTTGTAAATGCAAAGCCTTTATGAGATCTAAGTACTGCAAACATCTTCTTCCAGTTTGTAGTTTGACTTTTTCTTTAATGCTGTCTTTTGATCATCAACAAATAGTAATTTTAATGAAGCACAATTTATCACTTTTTTACATAGATAGCATATTTTCTGTGTAATCTGTCTAGTATATAGAAATATAATTGTGGAATAAAGATCTTATATTCAAAGATCTTGATGAACTCTGTTGGGGTTTTAATATTTATCTTTATTAATGTAATTCTGGATGTGCACAGTAGACTCTACATCAGAAAGAGATTCCCTGTTACCTCAATATACAGAACAAGTATGTCAGCCCACTCCCCACTTTTGTCTTAGAATTTGCTTTAAATGTAATAGGATGAGAGCCAGGTCAAATTTCCTAACATAGGAGCTGGATACCCCATACCAATGGATAAGGAAAAATGATGTTTCTCTCACAGTGAAGTCTTTCAATATTAATTGGCCTTTTTAAAAGAGTCAACTCTTAGCTTTGTCATTTTCTCTCATATCTTTGTTTTCTATTTCATTCTTGGCTTCTCTGTGTCATTTTTCCTTCTTAATTGTAGGGCTAATTTGTTGTTGTTTTTCCTCCTGTAATCTTAAAATAGATGTATGATTTGTCACTTTTAAAATTTCTTTTCTCACATGTATTTGAAGTGTTTTACTTTCTTCTTTCCCTAGTTTTAGCAGCATCCATAAGGTTCAAGTTGCTTAGTTTTAAAATTGTGATTAACTTTTCTGCTTGTCAAACATTTTAATGTTTCTTTTATTCTCATTCTTTGCTTTCTTCTGGATAAATCAATGTTTTATTCTTCTATCTTTCTCCTCTATTAGCTTGATGTTATACTTGTCATATATTCTTTTAGAGGTTTCCTAGAAATTAGAACATTAATCTTTGATGAGTTAGAGTCTAATATAAATTACTACTTTTGACACAACTTTTGATACTTCCCAATAACACTAAGACTTAGAAGACTCTATTCAAAATTTCCCCTTTATTATGGGGTGATTGTGTATATTTTAGTGTTCTTTTTTATGTCCACTAATGGAATTTTAACTTTACTTATTTTCTTTGATATTACTCTAGGGGTTAAAATAAAAATCTTTAATAATTTGTTATGGTCTAACTTCAAATTACACTGTACCATTTTATATATAATGTTCAACTTATGATGGTAGTTTAATGTAGACCTCTTTTTTGTTGATTTTGTCATACGTATGTATTCTTCATATGCTTAATTGTTATAGTATCAACATTGTTTTCTTTAGTCAATTATCTTTTGAAGAAATTTTAATGGGAAAAGTCTTTTATGTTTACTCACGTATTTAGCATGTTTGTCACTCTTCATTCCTTTGTGTAGATCCAAGTTTCTCTCCAATATCCTTTTTATTGCAAGTCCCAGATTGTCACCTGTACTTCTGACTGGCTTGCCATGAGTCAGGGTTCCCATGACCTCCTCCTTGGATTTAATAATTTGCTAAAATGGCTCTCGGAACTCAAAGAAGCACTTAATTACACTTACTGGTTTATTTAATAAAAGTAATGATAGAGAACACAGCTGAACAGCCAGATGAAGAGATTCTTAGCACAAGGTCTAGAATCTCCTAAGTGCAGGAGTTCCCGTTCTCATGAAGGTGGGGGTGCCACCCCCCAGCACGTCAACAAGTTCCCCAACCTGGAAGCCCCCCAAACCCTGTATGTTTGGAGATTTTTATGGTGGCTTCATCATCTAAGCATGATCAATCATTAACACAATCTCCAGCTCCTTTCTCTTTCCCTGAGGATGGGGAGTGGGACTGAAAGTTCAAAGCTTCTACTCATGGCTTGATCCTTCTGGTGACCAGTCCTCATCCGTATGTTCTGTAGAAGCCCATAGAAATTTGCATCATTAGAATAAAAGGCACTCCTATAACCCCTAGAACCAGTGTCAAAGATCAAATGTTAAAACAAAAGATGCTTTTCCTAATTAGGAAATTACAAGGGAGGGTTTTAGGATCTCTGTACCAGCAAGCAGGGGGCAGACCCAATATACATATAGACTTTCTGTTATTTCTTAAGGAAGCTATCTTCTTGAAGAGCATGTAATTCAAGTTGACTGGCAGTTAAGCTACTAGTGATTGGCTTTATAATTTCTAGGCTTTTTATTAGTTTTGTTTTGTAAGTTATGATGGTTTTAAAGTAGCCTTTTCTTTAGGGCTTATTTAACCATAATACTGTCAAAGCAAAATAAAAATAAGGACAGACTGTATTCAGAAGACTAATGCAACAAGAAGAGACTCTGTAGGCAACACAAAATACAACAGAAAAAGTATTTTTTTAAAAGATGACCATTCATTTCTTAGGGCTGCCATAAATAATTACCACACATTGGTTGTTTAAAATAACAGAAATTTATTTTCACAGTCTGGAGGCCAGAAGTGTGAAATCCAGGTGTCAGCAGGGCTGTGCTCCCTCTGAAGACTGTAGGAGAGAACCGTCCTTCTTTTCCAGTTTCTGCAGACACTCCTTGACTTGTGCCTGCATCACTCTGGTCTCTGCCTCTATCTTCACTCAGCCTTCATCCTCTTCTGTGTGTCCCCTCCTCTTCTGTCTTTGATAAGGACAATTGTCATCAGATTTAGGGCCCAGCTGGGCCATCTTAACTCTTGTTTTTCTTAACTCCATCTGAAAAGACTCTTTTTCCAAATACGGTATGTGGACTGAAAAAAAAAATGTTTAACCTAAAAGCTGAGAATTATGTTCAATTAGTAGACTTTCTGAGGATTGCAAGATCAGGAGACAACCTCTCAGATGACTCTAAGGGTAAGGGTGGAGTCAGGATATATGGGAGTTTTTGCAGCAAAGATCAGGTAGTCGGAACATCAAAAGATTACTATTAATTAAAGAAAACCAGATATCTCAAGTTAAGGAATTGAGTGCTTTTCTGTGTATGGGAAGATGCAAAAGTCTGGGCTCATTTAAATCATTTCTTTGTATGCACCTTCGCTGTCTGGGGCCAGTATCCTGTGCTTCCCATCCTGAGTCTCCTCAGGGTGTACCATTAGGGGTTGCTGATGTCTTGATGGTGGGCGTCCTGTTTCCATCCTGAGTTCCCTCAGGGATCACCATCGGGGCAGCTGCAACGTGATGCCTTGATGACTGCACCATCCTTTGTTAGCACTGACAGGACAGGCAATATTCTTTTATTTACAGGTCACATCTACAGATTAGGGGGATAAGACATGGACTTATCTTTTGAGAGGCCACCATTCAACCCACTCCAAGGGGTCAGCAAGGCTAGCAGAAATATTGTGAGAGGGGGACAAGCAAGTAGAGGTGAGCAGAAAGCATGGCTGGAGGGGATCTGTAGGAAATGTCCTTCTCTGTGTTGAGCCATTTTCCAAACTGAACCAATAAGGGGGAATCTTCTTTATGTTAGTACTTGAGCATGAACTGAAGTTCGGGGACTTGTGGAAAGGAGAATAGTCTAACTCAGTTTAGGTCAAGCCAAGTCAACGTGTAAGTTTTGGCTAACTGTGAGCACTTGATGACTGCTAAAACAGAATACTTCTGGGGTCTACCCGAGTGCTTTGGGTGTTCGGTAAATTCTCTCCAATTTGGCTGGTAAGAAGTCAACTGTCTCCCAGTGTGAGTTCTGGGAACTATTTTTATATCCCCCTGGTAGTTTGTTGCCTGGCATCCTTCACCCTAAACTATGTATAGCTCATTACTCAGCAGCACATTCAAGGGGAGCCTTCCATAGATTTCTGCATCTGTTTTTCTTCGTAGCTTCTTTCTTCTCAATAATGATTTCCATCCCTTCTTGTACTTTGGCCTCCTTTAATTCTAAAACCTGGCTCCTCATCTCAGCCAGGACATCATGCCTGCTTGTTTTCCCTCTGCCTGTGCTGCAGTCCAAAAAGTGCCTGTAGGGAGAAATTTCAATAAACCTCATCCCATTTATATCCTTTATATCATGGATCAAGATTCTGCAATGCCTCTTGTCCATTGTCAAAGTTTTTCCAACTGTTGAATTGTTTACAGTGAGCAGGCAAATCCTGTAGTAATTCCCCCATCATGGCAGAAGGGGAAGGCCCCCAGTGGGGTAATTTTTAATTGGGACTTTCCACATCGTCTCCTCTGAAACCATGTTTACTTCCTTATTAGCCAGGATTTTGTTCATTCTGTTGCCTTTTCCAAGGATGAAAAATGATAAATAGACTTGTTTTGAAAATTTATCTACACCTTTCAGAAGCCTTGGCAAGCATGTGACTCTTGAACCTGCAGCAACAGAATTATTCCATTGCCATCATGATTGAAGTCTTCCATGGCCTCCTCAACTAGAGAGAACAATCAGGGCTTAGGTTCAATAGAATTGTAATGGCAAATGTCAGGCTATAAACATGAGGGAATGGTGAAACGTGAAAGGAATGGAAGCATTATATATTGACTATTGCTTTCATGAAATTTTTTACAAAAATGA
Source organism: Vicugna pacos (assembly GCF_048564905.1). Classification (NCBI taxonomy): domain Eukaryota; kingdom Metazoa; phylum Chordata; class Mammalia; order Artiodactyla; family Camelidae; genus Vicugna; species Vicugna pacos. Next base: position 8,886,441 of record NC_132993.1, on the reverse strand, counting down.
AGGAGAGTGGTGCATTTTGAGTACCTAAGTAGCAGGATTGCAGAAAAATTGTTGTTTGAGGTAACAGGACATGAATATGCTTTTAGACTGGGAGAAAAAATCATTTGGAAGAAAGATAGAGGATGGAGAGGAAAATGTTTGACAGAAAAACCTGGCAGAGTCAGAAAAAAAGAAGGGATTAGGGAAATAGGGGTTATAAGGGAAATTCACTTTGAAAGGAATGGGGGTATCATTTTCTTTAGCTCGAGATAAGGAAACACAGAAAAGGAAATACTTGTTATTGTGCTCTATGATATTACGCAGGCTAATTTATTCAGTGATCCCGGGGCACACTAGGTCAACATGAGGATTCCTATTTCGAGACAGACATTAAGATCCGAGAGTTTAAATAACTTGTCCATTTTCTATCAATGGTTAGTGTGAACTTTTTACAGCAAGAAATATCCAGGACATTTTTCTACTCAATATGTCCAGTACTCGATACCCCCATCCTACACAGAATCAAAACCAGTGTGCACTGGCTTACAAGGCCCGCGCAGTCTGACCACAACGAGTCCGAGCGCATCTGCCACCTCTTCCATGGTGCCCTCTGCTGAGCCTACTCGGCCCTTGTTCCTTCTTTCTCCCCACCAGCTCCGGGAGCTCACTCATTCCAGAGCTTAGCACTCACTACTCCGTCTACCAGGAATGACCGTTAGATTTCTTATTTCATTCTTTCAATCATGTTGTTTCTTCAGAGAGCTTCTTTCTGTCCATTCTATTGAAAATGGTACTTCTATCATATTCTATCAAGATAGTCCACTTTTGATATCTCTGTCTAGCTGCCTATGGATTGGATTTGTTTCAGTTCTGTCACATCCACTAGAATGTAGGCTCCACAGGGAAGGTAGTACGTTGTTGGGTTTGTTCACTCCAGTGGGTCCCTGGCACATGGTCACTGCTCAATAAATATTCATTGGGTAAATAAATAAAATGAGAGAAGGGCCATAGCTAGCAAATCACAAGAACCTTAATCCCAAAATTCTTTTTTCTTTTTATTCCAGCCGAATAAGGGAAGGCAAGAATTCTCATATCATGTGGTCTTAAAGTTTTAAGTAGACAGCAAGGTCGTGAATGCGTTTTCCTCATGGGAGCTGTAGAAGGCAGATCGTGACATCTCGACTTTGTGTGTGTGTGTGATGGCCGCCATCAAAGCTAAAGCTTAATAGAATGTTTCACTTAGTATGAACTTTAAAATGGTAATCAGTAGTTACTAAAGAAAATAATAGCTTTGAGGGCAGAGAAAAAAATCACTGAAAGAGCAGAATCCAGTCTTCTGAGTACCTAAGCTGTGATCTAAATTGATACGACAGGAACATAAAACATTTACTTTAGAATTTAATTTAAAAACCAAGTGTTTGGTTCAATGAATTTATTTTTCAATTTGGTTAACTTGTGGCACTGTTGAAGGCTATTTGGATTGCCTCAATTTTTTTCAGACCTCTTTACATAGGAAGATACTGCACTGGAGTATAATGTATTTTCCTAGATAATGTTTATTACATTATTTGAGGGTTTACCGAGGATGGTTCAGGCTGATGAATTAGAGGAGCCAGACCAGATTATACATCTGAAGAAATCAATAAGTGCATAAACAAAATCACCTTTAGATACCAGGTAGATTCGTTAAACTTTACACTTAATTTACATGAACAGCTTTTTTTATGATGTTAACCTTCTGGCACTTACTGTTTTAATATTTTTTCTACTTCAGGAAAGAACAAAAATTTTGCTTAGCATATGAAATAAAATTGTTTTACTTTTCATATGCTTTGACTTTTTTTTTCATTTGGGTGTTATTGATTATGGTAGATAAACATCAAGTCGCAAAGCAGTTTATACGTGAACACAGTAATTCTTCATCCTGTTTATTGAGGGTAGGTTTGAAATTGAAATGCCATAAGCCATTATGAGGAACCAGCGGTTTATGCAGGAGGGCAGCCTGGAATAGTTTGCTAGAATTAATGTCATGGAAACTCTTGGAAAAGCAAATGGGACTCTGATGTTGTTTGTAAGTTTTCTAACTCTTGTTATCTTGGCTCCATCTTAAAATATTGATTTAAAAATAAACTTAAGATGGTAATATTAGATTAATAATCATTCTTATTATTTCATTATTTTATAAATTTAGCAAGAGAGGAAAATTCATGTTCTATCTTTCGATTGACTTCTTGGATTCATAAAAAGCCACAATCCTGTAGCCAAATACTCAGCACAAATCAGGAAAAGTTAAGTAAATCAGAAATGGACTGAGGTCAGTGAGATTTGATGTGAACTTTTTTTGAGTTTTAAAGAGTTTTTGATTTTACCTGGCCTGATTTAGTGAAAAAGCTAATAATGTGTCTCTCCACGCATAGGAGAATTTTTTATATATATATATACCACCAAACTGAAGGAAAGATAGAGTTTCTAAATATCATCCTTGATTCAAGGAAATGACTAGATAAATTTGAGGAAGGGAAAAGAGAGTATACGTTAATTAATATTAAGCTAAAAAGGAATCCTAGGTGATTTACATCTGAGAAAGAAAAAAAAAACTGTTGAAATACAAACTCTAACACTCACTTGTTCAGGTCAAATTTTATTTCTTTGGTATTACTAATGTTTTATGACATCCATACTCAAGAAAAATTTCTGAAACATACAAATGGTTAGTTCTCAAATTGGATTGTTTAGTTCTCAAATGGGTTACTTGATTATGACACTATATAGATTTACTAAAAATTTGTATTAATCAAATTGTAAATGATGTTATAGATATAAACACTCTCAAAAAATCCTGTGATAAGAATTGGGAGACCTAGACTATAATCCCCTTTCAAAAAAAGATAAAATTGGATTGACTTTTCAAGCATTTGGGGAAAGTACCAAATGTCTCTCTGCCTGTTACCTGATTTGAAAAATGGTCTCAATAAAATTTTCCCACTTCAATGGTATTTTTAGGAGAACCAAATGGACTTTTTCAAAACCTGTGAGTGAATGATGACTCCTAGAATGAGGGCATGGCTATAGATATGGTGACAGCATCCGTGGCTGTGGAGGGAGAGCTGTGGCTCCAGCAGATGGACCTGTGGAAGTTACTGAGAGAACTGGGAGCATTAGTGGAAGGAGAACTTACAGAGCAATGACGAAGATGTTCTCCGTTACCCACCAGCAGAAAATATGAACCTAAAAGTGTAAGAGAGAGAGAAGAAATTACGTCAGGGTGGAGGAAAGGAAGAAAAAAGGAGAGTGAAGAAATGTGAGCAAATAAAAGAAAGGAAATTATTTCCCTGCAGATTATTGACCATGGAAGAAGAGGAAAATGGAACACGGAATTGGCAGTATTCATGAGTGTCCCGGAGTCTGGAGCCAGTTTTCTGAAAGAACTGAGCTGCGAAGGGTAAGATTTGCTATTATACTAAACCGAAGTGGCGCAAAGGGAAATATTTGTATTAACTATAATCTCTTGAAAGAAAACTTATTTTATTTATCTCTATATGGCAAGGACATTTAATCATATTAAATTGAATTAGAGAAATATTTAGGTCACTTTTAAGCTTTTATATATTTATTTTGGGTTACTGTTTATCTCTCTTATCTAGACTGGATTAATATGTTTTAAAAGTTTCAGTCATAGTATATATTCAATTATTATATTTTTATATAGGATGGATTAATATTTTTAAAATTCTTCAATCCTAGTGTGCGTTTATATAGATTTTTTAAATGAGTCATTTATTTGGCATAGTTCAGGTCAAGGTTGGTTTCCACCGATCTTAATTTTTTTCAGTGTTAAGAATGTCTTTATTACATCAAACACAGTACGAATCAAGATATTTAGGTAGGTTTATGAATGTTAAAATAAATCAAGGTGGTAGTGTGATCAAGATGATATAAGGAGAAAACCATAAATCTGTGTAATATGGTAGAAAGAGCCCTGGGTGGGGGCAGGGGTGAGCTGGGGAACAGGGGAAATGATTGGTTGTTTTTTGTCCTGGCTCTTGCAAGTGTTACCTACTATTTTGGGGAAACACCTTAATCTCACTGAACCTCGGTCTTGCTGTGTGTAAAATGGGGGAGTGCTTTATGTACCCTTTGGAGAAAAAGACAGATGATGTGTATGGAAATGGATTCTGTAATCTATGAAATGCTGTATGCATGGAAGATGGCATCACTTTTCCTGAAGGAACTTTGTGCTGCTTCTAATTGGAGGCAGTCTTAAAAGTTTCTGTCGATCTCTTTAGCATGAACTGATTGCTACAGATGACATTCACATAGTGTGCTGGGAAAAAGGTGATTGTTCTGATATTCTAGAAATGCCAGGGAAAGGACAGAACAGTTTGAGATTTGAAATGGGCATTATACACGGGAAAGAGAATTCTGGCAAGTGGAGGATGGAGTTAACCACCTGCCAGGTACGATGCCCATGAGCAGAGAAGGATTATGGCTCCCCAGGGGACAAAGACACGCTCTGAATGCGACTCAAGAAATCCTTTGAGTGTAAGTGTGCAGTCAGGAAAAGTCTTCCAAATGGGAGGGAACAGGCATAGCTGTGCTTTTGGAAAGATGTTTGGGTAACCTCCATGAGGAAGGAAGATCATACTTAAGCAAGTCATTCCAAAGCCTAATCACCCTGTTTCTAAATAAGTCTCATATAATCAATTTCAATTCTTGAAGATGCTGTTTTGTCTAAGATTGACCTCTACTAACTGTTTAAAGAGGGGGGAACTTTCATAGGGTTCCATCTGACAAACCAAACTGTAGGTGTCAAAGACGCCTTCCACTTATCACTCATTGGGTCTCAGCAAGCATGTCCACTGTAGGATTCTCAAGAGCACTGAGTGCCATGACCATGGGGAATCTAAGAAAGGCAGTAACTAACTAGTCTGATGGTTAAGATGAAGCACACCTATTTTTTCTCTATTCGATAAGATTATAAGTGGTAACCTTCTAAAATTCAGCGGGATTCCCAAGTATGTCTGCAGTTTGAGTCTTGGTATTGATGAAGGCCACGAAGATTGGCCAGGCGGTCCATTTCAGCAGATGTTAAAGTTAATTCAGAAGCTACATTATCAATGGGCAAAAACACGAACAGCATACTTTTTATCTTTTGTTGTATAATTTCTAGTACATTTTGGATACCCATTTAGATGAAACTGAATTGTGGAACTCTCAGACTTTATTTTTCCTCCCACTGTATCCAAATGTGTGATTTTTGTTTGTTTGTTTGGTTTTTTTTTATCTTCTTTCTTGTCTCTGTCTCTCTTTTATGGTGACCAGATATCCTTTGTGTGTCTGTGCGCACGTGTGGGGGGTATTTTCTCTCTAATCTGCTTGCATTTCACATGTTTCCTCCACCTGTGAACTTCCAATCAGTATGACCAGAATTTGAGGCCTCCTGTCAGTGGTGGAATTAATGCCGTGGGTGTGCCGTAGGGGTTCTTCCCTATAACCCGAGGATGAGGATCCTCTTTTCAGCAAGGGCATAGGCAGCAGCAGTAGCAGCTAGGGCATTTTGCAGGGTCTTAACGAGTCATGTGATTCTAGGAGTGTGGCTCTCAGTAACTCAAATTTTCACCAGGTGGTTGCTCTTCAGATTGTTCCTGCTCTTCCTCCACATGAATGACTACCCGAGGGGCCCTGACACTGCATAGGGTATGGTCTCTGCCGTGAGCACCCCCTGAAATGGGGGCCAGTGTGTGACTGAGACACAAAGTCAGTCAGTCACGGGGTCAAAGTCATTCCCCTGAGTCTAGCAGTAGTTACAGCTTATGCTGCAGTTAACACACGTGATTCATCCTAAGACACAAAGGTAGGCCTGGGCCAAGGGACATGACCCACTGCCACTTTTAGGAAGAGACTCAATCCCATATGCCTCTCCCTGAATGATAACGTATCAAAAATCATGACTTAGACCGATTAGGCCAATTAAGTTTATCACAGAGTCCTTGTGAAAAAAAAAAACAAACAAACAAGAAATACAGCACAAAGTATCACAACTCAAGGCTCAAGCCAGCGATCAGGCAGTAGCTCAAAGTACATGCCTGTCATGAGGCTGAAGAACCAGTTGACAAGTGCACATGGTGGTAGTGGTCATTGTGTAGACCACCCTGTTCACAGTGCCGACTGTTGTGACCACTGTGAGAATGAGGATGGCCCCCCTACTCAAAATTTGGTTTGGATGTTAAGATTCATGAGACACACTAAGAGGGTATGAAGAGGTTTACTGCTTTGCTAGTGAGACTTTCTGGAGAGAGCATGGTATGTCCCCCAGGCCGTTCCAAAAATGGGTGGAGAAGGCAAAGACCAGAGATTGACTTGGGTTTTTACTGTGGGTAGAAGCTGGATTTGACCAGAGGGTCCCTTTGCACAGGCAGGGGCTTATGTCCTTGGAATCTCCTGCCGACACCACAGGAGGGAGCACTCAGGCTTTCTGAACAGCTTGTCAGGGTGTCAGGTGGGAGAAGAGGCAAGAGTGAGGCTAAGAGCTGACAGCCAACTCTGAAATGGAGTCTTTAGCACACCTCCAAACTGATTTAGAGAGAGTTTTGATACATTCACATACACATATCAGGGTTTTTGGTAAATATCTAAAAACTAGTTATTGATAGGAAAAGGCAAATTTCCTAAAAAAGGCAAGATTCCTCCCCTTCCCTTCCCTTTCTCTTTCTTTTTTTTCTTTCTTTTCTTTTCTTTCTTTCCCTTTCTTCCTTCCCTCCTTCCTTCCTTCCTTGTCTTTCTTTTCTTTTCCTTCTTGTCTTGTCTTGTCTTGTCTTGTCTTTCTTTTCTTTTTCTTTCTATCTTTTTTGGGCAGGTCTTTGTTAGAGACTTTCCTATTTATTTACCTTTTTAGTGATGTTTAGTCAATCTTCAATGTTGTGTTAGTCTCTAGTGTACAGCATGGTGGTTTAGATACACACCAAAATTTCTTTTAAAGAATAAAATTGGAGAGCTTATATTAGCTGATATCAAGACCTGTTATGCAATAATCAAGATAGTGTGGTGTTGGTATAAGGCTAGAGATATAGATCAGGGAGAGAAAATAGATTTTCTGGAAATAGACCCACATTTGTGTGCTCAGTTAATGTATGACCCAGATGCCAGTGTAACCCAATGAAGAAAATAGAGCTTTTTCAACAAATGATGCTGGAACAACAGGGTACGTATATGGCAAAAAACCAAAACTTGACCTTTACCTAACATCATCCATAAGTATTAACTGAATGTGAATTATAGACCCACTTGTAAGAGATCAAGTTTTCACATTTCTAAAAGAAAACTTTGGAGAGGTCTCTGTGTCACTGAATTACAGAAAAATTTCTTATACCAGAATAAAAACTAGATATGAACTATAAACAGAAAAGCAACTATTAAGTAGATTTCATCAAAATTAATGATGTGTATTCTTTAAAAGATATATTTAAGGAATGAAAAGACAAGCCACAAAAAACATCTCCAAAAAATATATTAAATAAGAGGAAGGCTTTTAGCAAGTACATTCAGTTGGTAAATGCAGGGTTTAGAGGTGCTGACTATCCGCACAGTTGAAAACCCAAGTTTAATTTATATATATAGTCAGCCCTGTGTATCCGTGGTTCTGCGGTACTGGTGGTTCCTGAGTATGTGTGGTTCCACATCTGAGGGTTCAGGGAACTGCTGATTCTGTAGGACTGTGGTATGTACTATTGAAAAAAACCCCATGTATAAGTGGACCTGTGTGGTTCAAACCCGTATTGTTCAAGGGTCAACTGTATAAATAAATCTTACAAATTAGTAATAGATGATTCAGTTAAAACTGGACAAAAGGTTTGGAGAGACACTTCACAAAGAACATACACGTGACTAATAAACACATAAAAAGATGTTTAACACCACCTGTCATCAGAGAATTACAAAATAAACTACAGGGGGATATTGCTATATACCCATTCGATTAGCCAAAATTGGAAAGGCTGACAATGCCTACTTTTGGCAAGAATATGGAGTGACCAGAACTCGTACAGTGCTCGTGGGAATGCTAACTGTCACAGCCACATGGGGAACCAGTTATAGCAGTACCTTCATAAAGTGGAACTTACATTAATGGTAACAGTCAGCAACCCTACTCTTTGATACTTTCCGCAAGAAAGATGTGAAAATATCAGCATTATGTATAATAATAAAAAAACTAGAAACAATACAAATACCCATTAATTAGTGAAAACATAAGCAAATAGCGACATTATTCAGTAGGAAAAAAGAAAGTATTAACAAGAATACGACTAAATCTTAAAACATTCTGATCAGTAAAAATCATCACACAGAAGACTACGTCCTGTGTGATCCCTTCATATGAACTTCAGGAAAAATGTATAGTAGAGACAGAAAGGAGACTGGTGGTTCCCTGGGCTGGATATTGGGAGAGGAAATAAACTAAAAGGGGCATAAGAAAACTGTCTAGGACAATGAAACTATTCTGTATCTTTTTCTTTCTGGTGAGAGTTGAGAAAAGGTATACAGCCACTGAAATACCCCAAACTGTAGACGGTACTGAAATTGGTGAATACAATTTTAGAAGTATGAGAGAGGACTAGGTTTTAATTTTACCTTCACCAATTTTTACTTTTGTGGCTTTAAGCAAATTATACAACTTTTCTGATTTTTCTGTGTAAGGTGGAGAGAGTGATACCTGCTTTGCATGGTCGCCGTGGTGATGAGTGTGATGTGTAGAGAGTGCCTGGAACTGTGCAGGTCACATAGTTTATTACATCAGAGGACATGAGAGTGTTTATTTTTGTTAGTAGCATAAAGGCATCTTGAGTCAGAGGAGAAAACCGTAAGTTATTTTGCATATCAAGTTACTTAGCCATACAATCCAAAGAATTTTCATACTAATGAATTAAATATGAAGATTGTTTAAATGAGCTTTCAAGTATAATTATTCTAAAAAGTTTAAATTCTACTGGAAGTTTTTTAAAACCCAGTGCATTGATGAGTACCTACAAATTCATGGAGTAATGAAACTCCAAGTTTTTGTTGGTTTGTTCTACAAAAACAAAACTGCACGACACCAAAGAGGGCACAAAAATTGTAGAGAAATTTCACTTAACATTGTTATCCATGGAAGTGTCATTTTTAGACATTGATAAAGCAGATTTTTTCCTTTCCTTTCCTTTCCTTTCTTCTGGGGTATGATGGTAGGTTTGTGAGCTTATTCTATCCAGGAATTTGTAACCCCAGTTCTAGAATAAGGTGCCTAAAGGTGTCCTGTGGAAAGAATGTATCTTTGGCTGGGAGTAGCTAAATCTAAACTATCAGCATGAAGGCAGAATAATAGTGATAAAGTACATGAGGGAAGGGAAGACAGAATGAAGAGATAAGGGATTATAAATGAAAATAAACCATAATGCTATGTCCTCAATAATTTGTTCTCTTCTTGGTAGTAACTGTTTCAATGATCTAAATATAAGTCACGTAGAGTTTTAATAACATGTCTTGTCACAACTGATTATTTAAATGGATCTTATTACTTGGTATATGAATCACATTTATAATATTGTCTGAGAATTCAGGAGAAATCTCCAGAAGATTCTTTAGGATGACCCTTCGTGATAAAAGTCTCCCTCTTTCTAGATAATGAGGCAAAAAATTAATTTGATATTAACATCATTATTCTAAACTCACCTCAGCCACACCTTAGACAGGAAATTTTGTTCCAGACTTTGCTCACTCGTAGATGCTGTAGCAAACTGCTAAGTCTTGTGGGAACATTTACTTGCCCCAGGTACCTGTCTTCATTCTTCACTTTTTTTCTTTTTTATTCCACTTTCCCATTATTCTTTCTCTGGTTACCCTGGTCATTTTGAGTTTTTTTCCCTTAATTTTTAAGTTAAAGCTACTCTACTCTTTCTTTGTTATACCTTCTTTTTTTCTATAGGATACTGTAAAATGGAGAGAAAGAGTAGAAGTTATGGGTAAAGAGAATTTATTTTGCATAGAAAATTTGCCCAGTTTGGTGTTTGGCTAAATGAAAGATGATCACACTTCAGAAATACATTACTCTACTTCCTAGGAAATAGAATTGGCTGCGGTCTGTGTTTGTTTTGAACACTATGTTTTTCCTTTTCACCAGTCGTTTAGTGATTTGGTGAAACTCACGATTCAGCAAATAAATGCCAATTACAAAATGAATGCTGTTTCTTATCAAAGCAAGGCGAAACTGTAAAATTCAGTGCTGGCAAGGGTGAAATGAGATTTGCTCACTCATCTGTGGCTGTTAGACGTCAGACCTATGATATGGATCATACTATTAATCTCAAATTATGGATGTGAAATGTATGATTGAATTATTTTTCCTGTTTCCCCTTCAATATTAAGTCCATCTTTTAACTTTTTTCCAGACTGATAAATATGAAATATAACTGGTTATATTAATTTACATTCCCTTCAGTATTATAAATACATTTCCTTTTTATATGATTGATTTAAATTTACTCTTCTGTGAGTTGTTTATTCATATATTCTGTCAACTCTCTTGCTTTGTTTGTCCTTTTTATGAATTAATGAGAGTTCTTCATATATTATAAATTTCAACTTTTTTGCGGTCAATTTTGTCACAAATTTTTTTTCTAACATGTCACTTACTATGCCCTCATTTATTGCGTGAATTGTCTTCTGCCAAAGCTTTGTCCCGTAAAACATAGAGAGCTGTGCTTTCTGCAGTTTCCTGAGCTGCTGCTTTTTAAGATATATTAGAAGCTGGATCTGAGCTCCATGAAGTACAAAGTTTAAAATCACCACATACAAAAAGAGGTTCAGAAAAGGAGCAAGCAAAATGATTACAGTAGGCTGACGATAAATTCTGGGTCCTAAAGAGCAAATATAATAACTTTAAAAAATAATGAAGTTAACAAATATACATAGAAACATATATATTTCATGTATATATACATAGGCATGCACATATGCATACATGCATATAACATTTAAAGATAATCATATATGATACAAACTTGAATTTCTGGAATAAAAAAATGCTCTCTAATTTTCCAAACGTAGCACCTTGAAAGTTTAAACAGAAATATCTTTGCATAATGAGGAAAAAATATCAAATGATGGAAATTCTTTTAATATGTCCGGAGGCTTACACCTATAAATGAAGACTCTTATGTTGCTAAGTTAAATATTCATGTGGGAAGAGTCGGGATAAAAATACTTTCTTGGCTGTGTGGGTACATTTTTCCTTTCCATCAAGTAATAATTTAGTGAAATGCAGTATTCAGTAAATTCCATTTTAAAAACAAAATGCTCTTTCTCATCAAAGCAGTGGGAAACTGTCAGATTCGATGAGAAATGAGACTTGCTCGCTCGTAGGTGGCATAACAGATCCCTTGTGCTATCACTACAATTGAAAAGAAAGAAATGGTGTGCTGTATGGGTATGTGGATAATTGTGCTACAGCTTTAACAATGGTGGACTAGCGCAGAATTCTCCGTAGAACAAGGAAAAGCCATTTGCTTGTATATAAAAGTGACGTTGGTTTTAGAACGCTTTGATTATTAAGATCTTGTGATCAAGAGCAATCCAAAATTTTAGAAACTTATGAAGATCATGTTACTTTCACTGAATTTAACATCTTAATCATGGTGTTCAATTAAATTGAATTAGCAACATTTATTTGGAAGCATTAGGCACTAGGCAGAACAATTGATTATCTAGCAACTTAAAATACTGGAACTAGAAGATAATTAGCTGGATAAAGTGTTTAAGCATTTTTAAAAAATGTATTTTGTAATCTCATGCACAGGGGGCTTTTATAAAGAATTCAATGATAGGTAGGAAATTGCAGACAAACATGGCACTGGGCACAGCTGAAGAAAGTGGAACAGACTGATCCCTGTAATCCGTCGTCTCCTGGGTGATTGGGAATCCAAGGGATTCTGCATATCACTGTCGAAACAGTTGACAAAATGGGTTGTTACAACTTCAGTCAGTCTCCTACTACATGGAGCACATCTTCAAGGATGTGTGTGAAAACCCACTTGTCATTTTCTGTCGTCAAGCAAGAAGCTGCTTGTTGTGCCTGCCTAACCATTTTTTTTTCCTGTAGATAACGTTAGAAAAGAATAAAGCTGGGGTTTCAGGTACTAGTTGGGTTTGTAGAACTTGGAAAAGAAAATAACCTATTTCTTTATAATTATTTTAAAGCACAAAGAACACAAGTATCCATGATAAAATCACAGCTTTTTTTTATTGCCACTGGTGTCTAGATTTGTTATTTTTTGAAATTCAAATCCTTATGAAGCAATATTTATGTTCTTCTAAACACAGAGCCATATGCTAAGTGTTCAGAGAAATAAATAAGTTGACTAAATGTCTCCTAAACTCAAAGGGTTTGTGGTCTTTATGAGCCAATAGGAAGTAAATAATAAAAGATGAATCTCACAGTAAGTAGATAATTGAGTACCATGAGAGTGATTAGGCAATTAAAAAGTAAGTTGTTGCTAAAATTTGAAAAAGATCTGTGTAACATTTCAAATTGCTCATGTAGAACAGATAATGGCTTAATAGATGGTGTAAGAAGGACTGAAAATATTCCACATGGGGGAAAAGCATCCATGAAAGGCCATGCATTAAGTTGAATGCGGAGCAAACAATAAACTAATTTGTCTGAAATATAGTGTCATATAGGAGTGTAGTAGGAGTAAATGAGAGTAAATAAGGGTAAATGTAGGACTTAGATTGGGATAGGCCTTGACTGCCAGTTTACTTGAATCTTATTTTGTGTGTGGGGAGGACCCACTGAAGGTTTTGGGATCAAGAATGTAATGCTTATAAAGCAGAGTTTTAGGAAGTTTAATCTAGTGCAGGTATATCATGTCAGTGGGGTAACAGAAGTGAAGGGCTTTAGGCAGCAAGCCTGGTGGGGAAATTGTCAACACTCGATGAACAGTAATGAACATTCAGAGGGAGGGACGAAACCAAAAGACAAAATGAAAGCAGATTTAATACTGAGTGTGTGCTTGAATCTGGAAGCATCTCAGAGATGAATCTCAGACTGTGATCTGGGCTGAAATGCCAATCAGACCACAAGAAATAGACATTCAAAAATTTTGCAGTCACTCTGGTAATTGAAGCTTATTGAAGGCCTACGTGAGAATGCGAGATAGCACACAGTAACTTTTCCTTGTCGTGGGGTCTGTTTGGATCTCTGTGCTGCCTGGATTGTCAGCTTCATGGGAAACCAAAACAACTATAGCTCATTTTCTGAAATATAACTTCAAATGTCCAGATTCAGATGGAGCTAATGAAGGCTAATTCTCCATGTCTCTCACTTAACCTCCCCTTTAATGAGCCCTGCATCTCATTTTGAATTTAGAGATTCATGTCTGTTTTTTATTTATATAAGAACCCCACAGAGTATATCGGCTTCAGACCCTACACAACCTGGATATATGAATGTAGCACAAGCAATTGAAATGTATGCAGAAAATAAAGAGTTTTGTTTCATTTAAAATATCTGGGGACATAGAAAGTACTTGCACAATTAGGAGTTCCTCCTTCATCCTGTCGAGTATGGAGACTGAGAGAATGATTTAGGTGGGGAAGTTCAGTGAGTGGGTGAGATGGTGCATAAGTTTTGATTGATTTTGACGTGGAGAATATAAGGAGATGGTCTATACACAGCAGAGGGGAACGCTGCACAGAAACATGAGAAAGGCCGGACCACCTCACCTCCTCCCTGCAGTTCTTGGCTTAAGTTCAGAACTGTCTGATAAATTAGTGATTAGTTACTCAGGCGTATTCTGATTTGAAACAGATGTTCTGATAAAGGCAGGCACTGAATCACTGCATGGTCTGAAATGGAATCTTAGAAAATTTCTCATTTGCATTTGACCTAACTTTTTTAATTCAAATTTTTCACTTGACTTTTGAAAACTTAATTCTGGAATCTCCGAGAATTTGGTTATTTCAGAAGAATATATGGAGAATACTGGTTAAGGGGATATCTTTGATATTTCTAATGCATGGTCTCAGAAGGGAGCAGTCTTCTCTTCTGTTGAAAAATGCTTCCATCTGTGCTCATAAGCTCATACAAAGATATTTATCAGTATTTGCACTCTCTCCTGTGTATTCAACTTTTCCCTCTCTGGTGGCTTCTTAATAAAGTATTTAAAGATCCCCAAATCTTCCTTTTATATCAAAAACTAGTTTGGTTATTTATTCCATTAGCTACTTCTTTATTTCTTCATCTCTCCTACTCCATTAAATCCTTCCTGCTTTTCCTACCAGGGAAGATGTGGAAGAGTCAACAGCCACCACCTCAGTTCCTCCACCTTCTGCTCTATGCTCCCATCAACTGCATTCAGACATAAGTCACTACCCCTCCCGGGGGACCACGTGGAACAGTGCCATCGATGACCTTCCCAACTCCAATGGATTCTTTCCAGGGATCATTTTCTTTTCAGATCGGCACTGTTTGACAGTACTGGGCAAGGTTTTATTTCTTAAATACTACTTACTCCTTTGACTTTTATAGGTTGATTACACCTGGCTCCCTCTCTGTTCTTCCAATGCTTTCTTTACAGAATTTTTGTAGATCATTCACCTTCTGCCTACTGTTAGAAGTGTGATCTTCAAAACTTCTTTTTATTAATTTTTTCCCTTGTTATCCATGTATATTCAAACTGAGTGATCATATTCAATACAATGGCATTTGACTATAAAAATCTAAAAGGCTGGTCTTGCCTCCTGTCCCTTTGTATTCACCTCATTGGCCTTTCCTAGTCTTCATTCCACATCTAACTGACCACTGTCTTACTGACTTTGTTCCCAAAATACTTCACCTGTGGTTTTCCTCTCCTTTCCTACATCATAGCCCCATTTTCTCCACTGTGAAATAGCATCCTGTCATGTGCCCTTGCCTGTAGTCATTTATCTTTTTCATCTATGGTGTAGCTCTCTTTTAAAAACAAAAATATAATCATCTTACCTTTGGGCTTTTTAAGCTTTTAAGCGTCCTCATCAGTTATAGAACATAGTCTGATATGTTACAGAATTTAATACCCTTCGCAGTTTGGTCCTAACATGACATTCTAGACTACGTTTATGTGTGTCTGTGTAAACATAAATATAATACCCTTCACACACATGGCAGTTAGTGCAATTTTGTTGGTGTTAAGAACCCTGTTAGGGTAGATCCATCACCATAGAAGTTTATAGTCCTAGAACTTAAGGTGAAATATAATTCAGACAAAAATACTAAGGCTCAGAGACGTAACTTGAGTTGCCTAGTACATGGAATCTGTTATTGGCAGAACAGGAGCAAAAACCTTAGTCCGATTCATTAGGAGCTGTTAGTCTTTGACTTGCAGTGCAAATATACTCTACAAGTCTATATATAGATTAATGGCATCATTGTACAGGCACAGACATTCCAGGCAACAGAAACACAAACTGGTTATATTCATCCACTCGTTGCTACTTGGTGACTGTCAACTCTTTGTCTTGTACATCTGGCTTCCATCTAGAGCCCATCTGGAAATATGTAGTGTCTTGTAGTTAAAAATCTTCATGGAAGCAGATTATTTTTCTTTTCTTGTCTTTGACTTGTAATAGAAAATGAGGTGCTTAGGTGATAATTTCATAGTGAATCAGTGGATGTTGACCAGTATTATATTTAAGTAAGGACTAATAAATGAGAAATTCATGCTAATCATAATTTTAATATTAACATAGAATTAGAATGATAGAAAAAAGAGAACTATTGTTTCTTCCTTCCTAGCATTCTCCTTCAGCAAAGGGTGTTATCTCTTCAAGATGGAATCACTGTAAATGTTCATACGTCTTCAAAATGTGTTTATTTTTGCTTCTTTGTTGATTAATTATGGCTTGTTTGGTTGTGTTAACATGGAAAACCAAAACTTGAGTTAAGTCTTCTGGACATGAGAAATGTTAGGCACATGACTTCATCATCCTTTGTTTGTAATAGTTGGAGGAAGCAAAACTTAAAGGTCTTGTTACAGCTTTGTGAACGCTTTCTTATTTGAGTCAGGTTTGGCAGGGCCATTTCTTTGTTCACTTGGCTTGGTGAATGGAATATGGCCAGTACAATTTCCTAGTTTTATTTCCAAGAATGCAATCCTATTTTTAAAATTACCCACAGTTAATAGGTTGGGGACAGGTATGTCCTGTCATCAGAGATAAACTACTTACTTAAAAGGATTTTTAAAAATAGTTCTAGTGAACCCCATAGTATCTCTTCAAGCATTTCACAAAAATAAATTACTTTCTTCCCCTCTAGTCGCTTATTATGAAATTGTTAGCAAACAGGATCATTGTGCTTTGGATACTGGAATATACCATGAAATTTGCTTAACAAATCTTTGGATGATAAAGGGCTCATTGTTTTGAATCAGTTAATAACTGATGGGCATAGCCCTCACAGTGCTATTTTCCTTACATGGATTATGCATTTTGGAACTCACTGCTCTTCAATTTAGCTTTGTAAATTAACTCATATCATAGCCATTATAGAAGGAGATGACCACCTGCCATTCCCATATGTTGGCTTTAATTATAAATATTTCCAATTGAAAGTCACAGAACTTTACCCAATCCTCTATTCTGTATAAATTCAACGAGGACCAAAATTTCGTAAGACATTTTTAAGTAAATAATATCTTACTATGAGGGCGTTCATATTAAAATTCTAAAGAATGCTGACCTGTAAAAAAAAATTAATAATGTCAGAAACCTAGCAGATGGCTTGTAGTAAGAGATTTGTGAAACTAGTTCCATGAAGCTTCGAAAATTTTTGACGACTAATACTGCATGATCATTTTGGTTTGGGTTCCTGCTCATTACAATAGTTGTTACATAGAATTTCTTTTCTTTTTTTGTTTGCTTGGTTTGGGGGTAGTTATTTAGCTTCTTCCTTGTCCCTTCTTTCCCTCCCTTTCTTCCTTCTTTCTTGCTTCGTGTGTTATATCAAGCAACAAACACCATTAAATCGCACTTAGCCGTAGACAGAATTTCTAAACAAAATTCATTGTTTGCACTTGGCTTTCAGTTTCCCTATCAGGAGCTATTATTTTCTTTCTGGTTTATTTTCTAGCAAGCATTTATTATGCTCTTTTTATGTTCCAGATACTTTATAGTTGTTGCAGATACAAACAATATTGACACATGGTCCTTTTATTCAGTGACCTCTCAGGGCAGGGCTGGGACAGACATGTCAGTATATGGTGTAGCCCAATCGGGGTACAAATAAGCTGTATGATTATCACTAGCATGAAGCCCTTACCTGCCTGGAAATATCAGAACATTATTTTCGGCCTTAATAATGTATAGGCAACAACTTAAAAAGATGCTTCGGAATTTACTAGGAAGAGCTATCCTGTGGGGATGGAGGGAGTGCAGGAAAAATTTGTGAATTTCCTAAGGCTGACACTTATTTCCCCAGGTAACTCACCTCTGCCGCATTTTGCAGGAAATCATTGTTAATCTCAACCTAAATGTTAGCTGAGAAGCCTTTCTTAATCTGCCTCAAGTGCATTTATTTTTTACAATGTCTTTCTTGGAGAACTAGAAGTCTTATAAAAGAATATTTTTCTTTTAAACTATTTGAAGGGTTGTAGAAAACATTTTTAAAAATCTTATTAAAAGCTAAGCATTTAACTTCTGCTTCTTTATTTAAATCTTTCTACAGTATTACTAGGGATATTTGTTACAGATGAGTAAACTGAGAGGTATGTCAAGTAAATCCTTCAGGAAGTAAGAGATAATGTCAGAGTTTGGAATTAAATCTCCGTACTCTGTTTTCCTAAAATGGAAGAAGATAGTAGTGTACAACCCTATGGTTTTTTGATTTTCTTTTCTTTCATTTAAAAAAAAAAAAAGCTTCATCTCAACCTCCTAATTCCCATTTTTGTGTCTGCTTTTCTCCCATAACCATCACACAAATTGCTCCTAGCATTTTGAATCTCAGACCAAATGCTTTTTCTCGGTGAAATATTTTCTGATTGCTTATTACAAAATATAATTTTGCTTCTCTGAGTTTCTAAATGACTTACCTCTTTTGCCTGGTAACAATGATCAGGGCCCTGATTCAATAAATACCTTTGTGAATTCTAATCCCACAAATTAAAACAATTTTTAAAAGCCACTTAACTTCTACCTAATGTCCATCAGTGTCTTCTGCCCATGCCCTCCTTTGTGGAACTAGAGGAGGCCAACATATAACGATGTGACTTTTATCACCAAGAAGCTAGAAAGACCTGCCTCTTTTAAGACAAACCTTGTTTGAAGATACCACTTTGCAGCAAGTATCCATGAAAATATCCAGTTCTCTTAGGAACAGTCTTTAGTTTCTACCACTAAAGTAGCCTCCTCTGCTTTCTCTTGTTGCATCTTGAAAATAACATCTTTGTTCCACTCTCTGCACTTGAGCAACGAAGCCCTACTTGTGCTGATAAGTACATCCTGCCGTAGCGGAGCTTCTTCATGGAATAAATCTTCATGTTCTAACTCCATGTGGAATTGAAAATTGCAACATTTCCATCACTGATCATCTCATCTGATACCTTCTTGACCAGCCTATCCTTGGCTACTTGCCTTGTGTCAGTGTTGTCTTGATTAAGTATTACATCAACCACAAGTTCACTGGCAGGAAATGAAAACCTCTTAATTTTAGCAGAAATGGATGTGGGAGTCTGGCACTGGAATTACTGTCACAGCCGTAACCTAGGATCTGCTCACATACCCTTGCTATGTGGACTAGACACTGGTCCCAATGTCAAAAATTTTATAGTAGCGTGTTGGATTCTAATTCTCAAAGAAATGTGGCATTGTTTTTGCTTTACTGTTTTGCTAGAGAGAGAATTTCAGAGACTTCCACTTGGATCTTTCTACCAAATGACCCATGGACCAGGGAGCCAATATTAGTGATATTGTAGTTGCCTAAATATGTACTTTATGAGCAAATGTAGAATAAGTTTGTTGACTCCTTGAAACAACTGTGGTTCCTGCTTATTAGCCTTGTAATATACCACATCTGAGAAACAAAGACATATTGAGGGAAATCACATCTAAATGATGTCCTTTCAGACCCACACAAAGCTGAGGACACCTTTCGGTTTTATGTTTTGATTGTTGTTCAGTAACTTTTTGAAAACTGAGATGTAAAGACATATAACATTGTATTAGTTTCAGGTGTATAGCATAATGCTCTGATACATGTGTATATCACAAAATTATAGCTACAGTAATTCAACATCCATCACCACATGTAGTTACAATTTTTTTCTTCTGATGAGAACTTTTAAGCTCTACTCTCTTAGCAACTTTCAAGTAGGTAACGCGGCTGTATTAACCATAGTCACTGTGTTGTACATCACATTCCTAGGAATTATTTTATGACTAGACTTGTGTACCTTTTGACACACTTAACCCACTTTACTCATCCCCAAATGCCCGCCTCTGGCACAACCATCAATCTTTCCTCTGTTTCTGTAAGTTCATTTTTGCTTATTTATTTATTTAGATTCCACATGTAAGTGAGGTCACATGGTATTTGTCTTTCCCTGTCTGACTCATTTCACTTAGCATAATGTCCTCAAGGTCCATCCATATTGTAGCAAATGACAGGATTTCTTTTTTTTTTTCTGATGGAGTGATACATATCTATATCATCTATATTTATATCCATATCTGTATCTATCTCACAACTTCTTTATCCAGTGATCTGAAGATGGATACTTAAGTTGCTTCCATGTCTTGGCTCCTGTAAATAAAGTTGCTGCATTAACCAAGGGGTGAAATTATCTCTTTGACACAGTGTTTTGATGTTTTGATTCCTTCAGATATATTTCCAGAAGTGTAATTGTTGGATCACATGGTAGGTCTATTTAAACATTTTTGAGGAACCTCTGCAAGTGGCTGTACAAATCTCAATCCCCCCCAACAGTACACAAAGATTCCCTTTTCTCTACAGCCTCACCAGCATTTGTTATTTCCTGTCTTTTTGATAAGAGTCATTCTAACAGGTGTAATATCTCAGTGTGATTTTGATTTGCATTTCCCTGGATGAGTAGTGATACTGTGGTGCACCTTTTCATGTGCCTGTTGGCCAGTTGTTAATCTTCTTTGGAAAAATGTATACTCAAGTTGTCTATTTTTAAATTGGATTATTTTCTTTTATTACTGTTTAGTTGCGTGCATTCTTTAGATATTTTGAATGTTATCACCTCATTAGATACATGGTTTGCAAATATTTTCTCCCATTCCAAAAATTATCTCTTCATTTTGTCAATTGTTTCTTTTGATGTACAGAAGCTCTTCAGTTCAGTGCACTCCCACTTGTTTTTTATTTTGTGACTTGCACTTTTGGAGTCATATTGAAAAAGACAAAAAACAAAATAAAAACCATTGTCAAGATTCATATCAAAGAGCGTTTCTTCTATATTTTCTTCTAGGACTTTTATAGTTTCCAGTCTCACATTTAACTGTGATCCATTTTATTTTCTATGAATGGTATAAAATAGGAGTCTAGTTTCATTATTTCACATATGAATATCCAGTTTTGCCAGCGCCATTTATTGAAGAAATTGTTTTATTTTTATTGAGTATTCTTGGCTCCCTAGTCAAATATTTGATCGCATATGCATGGTTTTATTTCTGGGCTCTCAACTATGTTCTGTTAGTTTCCATGTCTGTTTTTATGCCTGCTCTATACTCTTTTGGTTATAGCTTTATAATACATCTTGAAATCAGGAAATGTGATGCCTCCCACTTAGGTTTTCTCTCTTGTTTTGGCTCCTTGTGATCTTTTGTGGTTCCAGATAGGTTTAAGATTTTTATTCTACTTCTGTAAGAAAATGCTATTGGCATCCTGTAAGAGATTGCATTGAATCTACAGGTGATGTTTCAGTAGTATAGATATTTTAATAATATTAATTTTTTCATCCTGGAAACATGGGATAGCTTTCCATTTATTTGTGTTTTCTTTGATTTCTTTTATGAAGGTCTTTTATTTTCAGTGTAGACGATTTTCACCTCCATGGTTAAATTTATTCCTAAGTATTTTATTCTTTTTGATGTTATTGTAAATTGGATCATTTTCTTTATTTCTTGTTCAGATAATTCATTGTCATTTTATAGAAACACTACAGATTTTGGTTTATTTTGCATCCTGCAGTTTTACTGAATTTATTTATTATATCTAGGAGAGTTTTTGGTGAAATCTTTAGGACTTTATTATATGTGTGTGTGTGTGTTATCTGCAAATAGAGACAATTTTACTTATTCCTTTCCGATTCTGTTGTCTTTTATTTCTTTCTTATCTAATTGTGTTGGCTAAACCTTCCAGTATTATGTTGAATAGGAGTGGTGAAGTAGGCACCCTTGTCTTGTTCCTAATCTGAGGAAAAGCTTTGAATCTTTCACCATTGAGTATGGTGTTAGCCGTTGGTTTATCATATATGACCTTTATTATGTTGAGGTATATTTCTTAAATATTTAATAGTCTTTATCATGAATGGACATTGAATTTTGTCAAATGCTTTTTCGGTGTCTATTGAGATGATATTTATCTTTTATTTTATTCTATTAATGTGATGTCACATTTTTTGATTTGTGTGTATTGGACCATCCTTGCTTCCCAAGGATAAATCCCACTTGGTAATGGTGAATGATCCTTCTAATGTGCTGCTGAATTCAGTTTGTTAGTATTTTATTGGGAATTTTTGCATCTATATTCTCATCAGGGATATTGGCTATAGTAGTATCTTTTCTTGTAGTACCCTTTTCTGGCTTTGATATCACAGTAATTGTGGCCTTGTAAAATGAGCTTGGGAGTGTTTCCTCCTCTTGTTCTTTAGAAGAGTTTGAGAAATATTGTTAAATCTTCTTTAAATGTTTGGTAAAATTCACAAGTGAGACCATCTGGTCTTGGGCTTTTCTTTGTTGCAAAAGTTTTGATTACTGATTCAATCTGCTTACTAGTGATTGGTCTGTTCAAATTTTCTATTTGTTCCTGATTCAGTCTTGATAGTTGTATTTTCCATAGAATTTTTTCCATTTCTTCTAGGTTTTCCAGTTCATGGCATATAGTTGTTCATAGTAGCCTCTTACAATTCTTTGAATTTCAATGTAGTATTGCTTTTTTCAACTATACTTTTGCTTATTGGGGTCCCATCTTCTTGGTTACTGATTCTTTATTCCGCTTGGTCAAGTCTGATTTGAAGCTCTCTATTGTGTTCTTCAGTTCAGTCATAGTATTTGTCAGCTCTAGCATTTCTGGGTTTTTGTTTGTTTGGTTGGTTTTTGTTTTTGTTTTCGATGGTTTCTTTTTCTTTGTTGAACTTCTTGTTTTGTTTATGCGTTGTCCTCCTAATTTTGTTTAGTTGTTTGTACGTTCTTGTGTTTCACTAAACTTTTTTTAAGAGGATTGTTCTGAATTCTTTGTCTGACAGTTCATAGATCTCCATTTTTTTAGATCAGTTATTACTGGAGTTTTATTAGTTTCCTTTGGTGGTGTCATGTTTACCTAATTTTTTTTTTATGATCTTTGATTCCTTACCTTTGTATCTGCATGTTTTAGTAAGCAGTCTACTCTTCCAGATTTACAGGTTCACTTTGGCAGAGACAGTTCCCATTAGTTAGTTCAGCTGGATTTCTGGACATGATCATTGGTAATGTCCTTGGGTAGATGGGGCTTGCTTTCAGGGTCTGTTTTTGGTGATGTCACTGAGTTCTGATGTCTCACGGGAGGGTGTCTCTGGCTGAGAACAGTTGGATAGGACTGCTGACTTGGTTCCCTGTGAGAAAGTGAGGCTGTAAGAAGGGCTCCATGGTTGCCTGGGTTCTCTTGTCAGGCTTACTAGAAGAGTGGGACTGGGTACTATACTCAGTAATAGATGAGGCTTTGAAATTACCCTGCCCTGGTAGGGCAACAGAACAGGCTCCACGGTCCAGAAAGTTCATTGTCTGTAGTCTTGAATCAGTCAAGACTATGCACTGAATTCCCTGGCCAGACAGGGCCACTGGTTTTGCTCTGCAGATGGGGAAATCCATAGACTATGCTCTATTCAAGGGCCACAGTAAGTAGGGCTGTTTGATGGCTTATGAAGCTTCCTGTGTGCTGTTACATTCCCTAGTTGGGAGGGATTAAGGTTGTATTGAACAATGGGTGGGGCTACAAATTAGTTCCTGCTTCAAAGGAGCAAGACAGTTGGCTCCAAGGTCAGAAAAACTCTGCTTGTTGTCTTGACTGGCTCTGAGTCATATCATAAGTTCCCCGGACAAACAGTGCCACTAAGTTTACTCTGTGGATGATCAGCTCTGCCTGCTGTACTCTCTGCTAGAGCATTTCTGGGTTATACAACTTACAGGAATTCTGGCCAGCCTTTCTGTTCAGGTGGGGCTGGGAGCTATACTCAGCCATGGGCTGGGCTATGATTTAGCTCTCTCACTTGGATAGGGTAAACCAGGCTTCAGTGTTGGGAAGTCTTTTCATTTGGGGACCCAAATCAGGCAGATCTGCACCCACCAACTTCCCTGGTCAGACTGCAGATGAGGAAAACCACTGGTTGGGATTATTACTTGGGACTGCAGATAGGAACTTGTTCTACCAAAATCCAAGTGCTTGTGTTGCAAACCCTTTCCCCCTTGTCCATCAGAGATTCACATCCCAAATTCCCCCCTTGTCCATCAGAGATTCACATCCCAAATTCCTCCCTTCTCCGTCAGATTCCCTGTGCTCAAGCCCTGCAGTTTCCCACTGCAGATCCCCCACATAATCCATGTAGGGCGAGACCACGGTGGGGTCTCCCAAGAAGTGACCCACAACACAGGGTGAGCTGGATGTCCATCCTGGGCTGTCTTTTCCCACTGGAGGACCTGTAGGCTCAGGGGAGACCATTCGGCACGGCGCTGCACTAGAACTGGGGTAGGGGCAATGTGATCAGGGCCCTATAACTGCTCATCTTACCCTTTTAATGTCAGGTCTTGGTCTCTGTGGTACAGGGGTGTGCTTTTGCCTTGCCCCTATGTTCTAGGGTTTTCTCAGTGGTGTCTTGTCCATTAATAGTTGTTAATTATTGTTATTCTGAAGGGCAGCAAAGTCAGGAATGATCTATGTCACCGAGATGGTGACATCATTCAGTTTCTTTTTCTTGCTCTAATAGTGAAACTTTTGTAACTTTGGTCAAGTCCTTGGCATTTCTCCATCTTAAATGTCTTGTATATAACGTCATGTAAATGATCTGGATGGCCTCTGAGGTTCCTTCTAACTTTAACATGATGCCTTTTGTGTGTGTTTTTACTGCCCAGTGCATCCTCGAATGTAGTTAATGTACTTTGTCAACTACTCCTTTCACAGGTCTGTTTATTCCCCACTGTAATATAGGCTCCATGAGAATAGAGAAGATAAAAATTTTGTTTATTGATAAATCTCCACAATGCTTCAAAATAAGTATATATTATGTAAAGTGATTCATGCTTGATTATTCATTTATTCTTTTATGCTATATTTTCATTCATTCATTCATCTGCTCATTAATTCATTGTGTATCAATTTAGTTAGCAAATACTTACTGATCACCTCACCACTTGCTTTTTTTTGATTCTTTAAATCCTATCCATCTTCAAAGTCAACTGAACTTCAGCATTTCTATTAAACTCTGCTGACATTCCAGCTATAACCGATTTCTATCTTATCTGAACTCCTACTACATACATTAGTTGTTATAATGGACTTAAGAATATAATCTTTAGACATTTATTTATATTCTACTTATTAATGCTATGCTCTATATGCTACCTATTAATACACTGTCCTTTAACAGTTCCGATTTTCTCAGAGTCTGTGGATTTTTCAAAGGTGGGGATTTTATTACACGTTTTCTAAAATTTATCCATGGCGTGTAAGACCATCTAGACATAGAATCTGAGCTGTAATTTAGCACATTCTCTTTTTCTCTCCCCGTCTCCTTTCTCCCTTTTTCCCTATAACACATGAGCAAGCACGTACAATCCTGAATGGCACTCTAGTATCCTTGATTTTTTTTCTGGTAGAAAATGAAACAGAAACGAGGAGGAAGTAATATATACTCCAGGAGACGGCTACTGAATTTTTATCTAACTTATGGGAAGAATGGCCAATTCGTAATTACCTAAAGTATAAGCATGTCATCCCATTCCTTGGTTTTGCCCATGATGTGGAAATGCGCTTTCCTTCCTTTTGTTTGCCACCATTTCTCTTTTGGCTGTGAGAAACGTCAGGTAGTCTAAAGTTATGCTGGTGCACAAAGTGTTTTAAAATAGCCTTCATTTATGAGCGATCATCTATGAAGGACTAATATTTAAGGAACCTTGCTGTGTCCTTTTTTGAGATTACAGCCTCTATACAAGTGACAAATATATTTAGACAGAGCACAAAGTGTTCTCTGTACAGGTTTTGATTTGTATAGTTAGCATTCATATCTTTTAGGATAAAATGCCCAATGGGGAAATGTTGAAGAATGCTAATAACTGCTAATAAAATAGATGTTGTCCCAGAAGGGCAGCAACAGGCGATACTGCCAGGGAATACATTTGGGTGAATAATTTATGGTTCCCTTCTGAGAAAATATTGTTAATAGTTTTTCTGATTGTACGTTGTCCTTATTTGCTCAAAAAATTCAGAGAGATGAGAGAGAGAGAAAGAGGGAGAGAGAGTGATTTCTGATAGTTGATCATATGCCCACTCCTTCTTGATGAATACTGTGTATGGGAAAATCCAAAAAGAAAAATAAATTTACAGTGATGCATCAGTAATCCCCTATTTTGTATATTTCTTGTGGCCAAAGCCCAATTGATCCAATAAACCTTTGGTAAAAAGAACATTATATAAGTAATTCCTAATTAAGAGAATGACAATTACAGAATTATATAAAGGATAAGGCCAGACTCCATTTCTCTGTTATTCTTACTAGAAAGAGAATTCAAGATGATCTCACTGTATTTGGGTTCTCTCCATATTGTGAAAAAATGAGCAACATTCCAGAGAAGCATGAATGAAAATGGGGACTCTCTCTGGTGGGAGAAAGTGACTGATGCATTTAAAGGCCTGTTGTATGGCGTTTGTTAAACATTTAGACCTATGCCAAAACTAAAAACAGTGATGATTTCCTTTTAGCATAACACAGGAGATTTCTCAATAATGAGGTTGGAGCCTGAGAAAAGATGCATGTTCACTGCTAAATAGAGTCTGAGAAATCATCTTGTGACTCATTTTTTAGGTGATGATTCTGAAGCCCAGGAAGGTGCAGTGACAAGCCAGCCTTACACTAGGACCTGGAAATCCAGGATCCAGATTTCCTAATTCTGAGGAATACAGTGTCCTTTTCTTAATATAGTTAATCTGATAAGTTGAAGTATTATAGGTATTTTGAAGGTATAATTATTTTACTTATTTGTAGTTGTATTATTATAAAGTTCTCTTTTTCTAAAACAATTGAAAAGTAAATTAAATGCTAAATTTAGGGCACCTTTTCAAAGTTCACCAGAAATCATCTCCTGATACAGGTTTTGTTTTGTTTTGTTTTTTGTTGGTGTTGTTGCAATAAAACATACATAATCAAAAATTTCCCAGTTTAGCCATTTTTAGGTGTATGCTTCTGAGTATTAAGTGCATTCACGTTGTTGTGCAACCATCACCACATTCTCTAGAACTTTTTCATCCTTCTCAACTGAAACTTTGTATGCATACCACCAACCCCCCATTTCTGTCTCCTCCCACCCCTTGCCAACCACAGCTCTTCCTGTCTCTATGAAGTTGGCTACGCTAGGTACTTCATGTAAGTGGACTCATACACTGTTTGTCCTTTTGTGACTGGCTTATTTCGCTTGGCATAATGTCCTCAGAATTCATCTATGTTGTTATTCATACTTGTTTTTTATAACATTTCTGTTTTCTTTTTTTCCCCCATCTCTCCTGAGGTATAACTGACAAACAAAAACTGTATATATTTAAGGCATGCAACTTGATGTTTTTATATGTGTACATTATGAAATAATCACCACAATCAAGGTAATTAACATCAATCGTCTTGCATAGTTACCATTTTTGATTTCAGATTGCTATTCCTGATCTCTAGAACTTAACGATCTTGCATAATTGAAACCATGTACCCCTTGACAAAATTTCCTCAATTCCTCCTCCACCCAGCTCCCTGGAAACCACTATTTTACTCTCTGTTTCCATGAATTTAATACAGACACACACACACACACACACATATACATATACATGCATATACAAAATTATATGTATATAATTCAGTTTTTAAAAAGAGTATATATCAGCTTTGAATGAAGCTGAAAAATGAAGAAAATCTGAGAATATATGTAATGTATTTATTACATATATGTAATACAATAACATATAATTTTTATGTATATATAATGTTGTATATAATATGTATAATCTTATACTCACATTTGCTTTATTCATTTTTCCACTGATAGACTTTCAGGTTGTTTCTATAACTTGGCTATTGAGAATAATGCTTCAGTGAATACAGATGTGCAGATATATCTTTGAGATCCTGATTTGATTTCCTTTGGTTGTTTACGCAGAAGTGGGATTGCTGGATCATATGAAAGTTCCATTTTTCATTTTTTGAGGAGCTTCCATTCTCTGCTATAATGGCTCTAGCAAGTTGCATTTCTACCGGCAGTTTCATGGGTTCCCTTTTCTCCACATCCTCCCCAGCATTTGTTATTCACGTTCTTTTTGACGGCAGCCGGCCTGACACGTTTTTGATTTGCATTTCCTGGATGATTAGTGATGTTGTGTGCCTTTTCACATACCTGTTCACCATCTGTGCATCTTCTTTGGAGAGATGTTTATCCAGGTTATTTGCCAATTTATCAGTTGAGTTATTTGGTTGGTTGATTTGTTTTTGTTGTTGAGTTGTATGCATTCCTTCTATATTTTGTATGTTAACTCCTTATTAGATAGCTGGCTCACACATGTTTTCTCCCATTTCATTTATTGCCCTTTCACTCTGTTGATTGTTTCCTTTGGCCTGTCTGCAGATTTTTAGTTTGATGAAAGCACTTGCCAAATTTTTTTTTCCTGTGCCTTTGGTGTCATATCAAAAAAATCATTGCCCAGACAATGTCAAGAAGCCTTTTCTCTATCTTGTTTTCCAGTAATTTTAAGGTTTCTGGTTTTATGTTTAAATTTTTAATCCATTTTGTGTTGAGTTTTGCATATGACGTGAGATGAGTCAAATTTCGTTCTTCTGCATATGGATATCCAGTTTTCCCAACACGATTTGTTGAAGAGAGACTGTTCTTTTACGTTTGTCATGAAGAGGCTGAGATCTTATGCTGCTTGGAATCTAATAAGGTAGTTTGTAAAACTTATAGGGATGCTTGTAGAAGATGCTAGAACCCTGGGTTAGAGACAAAGGAACTGCTTACTCCTGGCACAGTAAGCAGGGTGAGAATCATGTTGCATCAGCCTTGTCCCTCAGGTCCCACAGATCTGATGTAAAGGTGCCAGACATAGTGCATTCACAGTGGTTATGCATCACAGCTGAGGAACCCTGAGTTTAGGGGATTCAAACCTTTCGTTTTCTGATGTGCTGTAAGCAAACCTGGTCATTGCCCAGAAAAAGACATTACCTTTGTTCTACTGGACTGTAAGTTAACCCCTCCTTTGTTTCTGAGAGATCTCAATTTTCCAAGGCTGTTCACTCTACAAACATCCTTGAGAAGATAGTCTGGGAAGAAAGGATGATCGGTGCTTCAGTCACAAGACATGCAACAGTGCAACAGACATGGGAACTGTGACCCAAGCACCTTCTGTTTTTTTCCACTTATACCAATATAATCATTAATTTCTTCATTCATTCTTCTCACAGTTTATTCAATGAGCATTCCATCTCTTTGCCAGAGACTGGCCTATTTTTCCACTGTATTCCAACCAAATGGAATAGGTCTTTCTATTCTAAATCAGTCAGTCAACCCAATTTCCAACACAATGACGTTGTCTTTTTCTGATGTTATTCCTTCAATTTAGAAAATATGCTAACACTTATTTCTACTGATGAAATCCTCTGCTTTCCTCAAGAACTGAAAAACATATTCATTATTCACTTTTTATCTGATTCCTGTGATTTGGACTGAACATCTGTTTTTGTTGAGTTCATGTAACAATGCAGCTTCCATCCTTATGACACTTTCTGAATTCTTGCTTTCTTCAGCATTTGTCAGAGTCATTTATGGTTCTAATTCCCTATCTTGGAGGGTAAGTTCCCTGGGAAGAGAGCTTGCTCAGTCCTCACATTTTTTTAAAATACCCTGTAGTGCTCTGTAGTCTCTTGCTCGTAGTTAGAAACCACATATTAAAACTGATACCTTTAGCTTTTGGTCTGTGTTGCAGCTGGGCTTTTTATTTAGTAGGCAGAATTACAGTGATTAACAAGGAGTTACATCATTTCAGATTTCTTTCAATGCACTTTTACTTCCATAGGAGAAAAATATATGCACACATATATATAACCACATAAAGCACAAAAGGCATAGATAGAAAGATGGAGATGTATCACCACATATATGCCATACACATGACGGATCTATCATCTTTCTTTCTCTTTCTTTCTCTCTCTCTCTCTCTTTCTTTCCTTTCTCTCTCTCTCTCCTGTATGGGCTTTATTCCCTCTTTCTCGGCCTACATTATTGTGCCTGCAGAGATGGAGTTCAGTAATTCAGAGACAAGGCTCTACCTTTCGCCTGTTGATTGGTTACAGTTGGAAAAACAGGCATGCTGCCTCAGCAACAACAACAGCATGTTGGATATTGAGCTCAGGAACAAAATGACTAAAAAATAAAGTAGCCAAAAATACCAAGTATTGTCAGGGACATTGAACAGTTGGAACTCACGTATTGCTTTAGGGAGCCCAAACTGATACAGTCACTTAACAACACTGCTTCACAGTATCTACTAAGGCTAACTACACAAATATTCTGTAACTCAGCAGATATATATCCCCTCCGAATGAATGGTTATGCCATCAAAAAGTGTGAACAGGAATGTACATAGTCTAAGTTTATTCCTAATAACAAAATAATGGGAATAATTCAAATGTACATCAACAGAATAACTGATGAATTGAGACATTCATGTAATGGAATATTACATGGAAATTAAAACAGATGTACCTCTGTTGCATATAACAACATGGATGGATCTTTTAACACAAAATGTTGAGTGGAGAAGTCAGACACAAAAAGTGCTTATAGATTCATTCCATTATGAGAAGTTCAAAACCAAGCAAAGTACATTTGTGGTGAAAGAAGAAAGAATAGCATATATAAATCAATAAAAAAAAAGTTAAAAAAAAGAATAGCATTTACCTTTGTGAAGAATTTACTATGTTGGGGAGAAAGGGTGCCTGCTGGCATGCTATAGGTTTTCTGTATTTTGATTTATGTGTAGCAGTTAAACTTGTGTGTGTATGTGTATACATAAATAGTGTATGTATACTGTGAGTTTATAATCCTTGCACATATACATTCACACAAATTCATCAACTGTACAGTTAAGATTTAAATAGTTTTTCATATGTAAATTATTCCTTAAATTTTTGGAGAAGAAGGATAGGAAGAAGGAGAAGGAAATGAAACTGTGTTTTTGGTCTAGGACCTAAGAACTGGAAAATTCTAAGGACAGAGACTGTACTTTTGATATGCTGGCCAAGGTAGGCGGTGAGGTACAGAATGGGAAAGCACTGGAGAGGGTTATGATTTACATTGTTGAAGATAGAGAGCAATTCAAGGAAGAGCAGACTAGATCTGAAGGCCTAAGTATGAGAAAAGATATAAGGAAAATAGAATTCATTTGTATGCAGTCCAGGAAAATAGATGTGCATGTTGAAAAAAAATCTAACAAAAACTGAGTTCTCAAGCCAATACCTGAGATCTCATTACCAACAATGGAATCCAGTAGGTAAAAGATTAATATCTCAGTAATTCGAAAAATAGTGAAAGTCAACCTAGAATTTTAGATAGAACAAAATTTCCAAGAATTAGGGGGAAAAAAACATTTTACGAAAACCAGCCATGGAATTTACCATTAAATGTTAATTAATGAAAATTACAAAGATTACACTGTGTAAAAGATGTGATCCAGAACGGAAAGGTGGAGATACATACAGGAAGAAGTGGTGAGCAAAGAAGTTGATAAATGATTGTAAAATTTAAGCAAACATTGATGAATTTTGGCTGCATAAAATAATGAATTATGTCAAAATTACAGTATGATAAATTATGTCAAAATCATAGGAGACATTAAAAATTGTTTGAAAATAGGGAGAGCTGTGATAACAGTTAAGCACTCTAAATTTCTTGTATTCTTCAGAAGGGTAAACTATTGTCTAACTTTGCATTTCATTATATGTAGTGTTCATATTAAACTTAACTGAAATAATTACTTAATAACAGATTGAATTCCAATAGTGGTGTGGGAATGCAATACTAAAAAATTATTTATCCTATAAAAAGGTGAAATTGAAGTGAAATGAGAAACAGAAAAAAATAGGACAAATAGAAACATATAGCATAGGAGCAATATCTCTAAATATATTACCAATTGCAATAAATGTAAATAGATAAAAGTCTTTCATTAAAAGGCAAATCTATCTGGGCTAGTTTAATAAAAACATACATAGTCTTTTGAACAACTCAAGTCAAAGATGAAACAAAATTGTCAATAAAAATATTTAGAAATAAATGTCCATAAACTATTATTTATTAAATACTAAGGATGAAGCCAAAACATTTATATGGGGAATATTTAGCATTAAATACCGACCCTTAAAATGGCTCATGATTACTGAATTTTTATATTAGGATATATTAAGGGAACAGGAGAAACCTGAATAACATGGAAGAAAGAAAGAAGAAGAATAGCAGAAAGGAATGCAGTAGAAAACACATAACATAGAAAAGACTAACCAGGTATTATGCTGGTACTTTGAGAAGATTAGTTAAAAAGATGAAAATATTAATAAATAAAAGAGAACAAATATAATGACATTTTATTCTATAAAAAGACATGTATCTACTGGTGTTGAAGAGATGGGAAAGGCAACAAAAATTATAATTTATGTCAATAAATATATGAACTCTGTGAACAAAAATTTTTTTAATTCTGGTAAAATAAAACTTACCAAAACTGAGCCTAGATGAAATAGAAAACATAGAATCTACAGCCATGAATGAAATTAGTTCATTATTTAGAAATATTATCTCCAGGAAATCATAAAGCTAAGAAGTATTTCTATCAGTCAGTCTTAATAGGTAGAATTCAAATCCTGAATAAATTCTTCCAGATGGTAGAGAAACGGGAAATATTATTTACTTCATTTAA
Source organism: Vicugna pacos (assembly GCF_048564905.1). Taxonomy (NCBI): domain Eukaryota; kingdom Metazoa; phylum Chordata; class Mammalia; order Artiodactyla; family Camelidae; genus Vicugna; species Vicugna pacos. Next base: position 8,854,019 of record NC_132993.1, on the reverse strand, counting down.
AAAAGCTAAGATAACCTTGATGCAAAATCTAAATAGGGACAGTACAATAAAGGAACAAGAGAGATAAATATAACTCAGGGTAAGGTTATAAAAACCTAAGCCAAAAATAAATAAACTGAATTAAATAACATATAAAAAAGTAAATAGATCATGACCACGTTTGATTAACTTTAGTTTAATGCTAGATGATCAATGAATGCAATTTACCATATTAAATGTTTGGTAGAAAAGGCCAAATAATCATCCTAAAATAGAGAATTGTTCAATAAATTCAAAATGAATTTAAAAGTTAAGAAGTTAGCAATTTACAAAGTCAAAGGAATTTTCTTGATAAAGGGAATCTAAAAAAAGTTCCATCAAATATGGTATCTAATGGGAAAATATTGGTGACAATTTCCTTTGGATCAGGAATAAGACAAATATGCACATAAATTCTATTTAACATTGTAGTGGTTTATAAAGGAAGACTACAGTAATGAAAATAAATACAATGCAATACAATAAAATGTGGTTTGAGACAGAAGAATCAAACTAATTATACACAGATGCTGTAATTTTTATTGAGAAATGTAAAATGATATTAAATTTTTTTTAGAATTAGTAAAACTTCGTCAAAGTTGCTGAATACCAAATCAGTAAGCCAAAAGTTGTACTTGTATGTAAAAGGAAAAATTAAGTTCAGCTTGAAACTGTAATTAAAAAAACAATATATTACTTAGGTAAAGTATCTGAAAAAATCTAACAAAAATGTTGATACCTTATGGATAATATAAAAATTCTACTTTATGACACTAAAAAGTTTAATAAATTAATAAACATGGAATGTCATGGATCAGAATATTTAATATCATAAGGATAGTAATTACCCCCAAACTCATTTACAGACTTAGTACATTTTATTTAACTTCCCAACAGTTTTATTTGTGTATTTGAGAGTCAAGGAAGGCTGGAAATTGACACAGGCTGGAAATTGACACGTTGATTCCCAGATGTAGAAAATTCAAGAGTCAAGTATCCAAGGAACTCTTATAGAATGAAAACACAATTTGGGGAATTTCTCTTACGAACTTCAAAAGTTTTAAGAGGTATTAGTAAATAAGACAATGAAATAATGTTAGGGAAATTGATAAATAGACCATTGAAACCAATTTGAGAACAGTGAAATAGATCACACAGTGAGAGTCCAGAAATGATTTATTACAGAGCTAAATGGCAGGGCCAATCAATGAGGAGGTAATGGACATTTCAGTAGATGGTTCTGGGTCAAAAGATAATTATATGTACATATATACACACACATAAGTTTCAATAAATATAATATGTGTGTGTATATATATATATACACACACACATACATACACACACATATATATGTATAATAGTACCTTGCATCATTCACAAAAATCCAACTTCAGGTGGATTGGATACTAAAATATGAAAGACAACCCTAAATTATTGCTATAAAAATAGGTCTATTAACTCATCCTCAATAACCATTTTTGTTTATAACAAAAACCAGTATTGCTTATACGTTTGGTTATTCATAATTTATAGAAGAGCAACTTGAAACTAAGAGAAGTGGACTATCTAGCTCCAAGTCATGCAAAAATTAAGTCCTAGAACCAGAATTTTGAACATGTGCAAAATATGAGTGGTATTCTATTTGTTGACTACTTTTGCTAAAACACATCGTTTTGATATCTGGGTCATTATGGATTTCCTAACCAGTTTCAAATAGAAAAAATTTGGTAAATTTAAGAGCATTGAAATTAAAAGATAATAAGAATGTAGCTTCAATTAAAAGGTCTATAACCAAGGAGAACTTATTTGCAATAATTTTGTGACATTCTTATCCAGAGAAATTAAAGACTCTCTGAATCCATTAAAAAGAAAAGACAAACACTCCAATAGAAAAATTGGCACATGGACAGAATGGCCATTTTATAGAAGAAAAAACAGACGATAATTTCAAAATTAAATCACTATGAAATGCCATTTTACTATCAGCTTACAAAAATTATAAAATTCCAACACTACCAAAAATTGTAATGGCGTGGAACAAGATCTCCCTTTCCCTAGATGTTAGAGGCTAAATTAGCTTAACCGTCTTGGCCACCATTTTGGCATTACCTAGCGGAGCTTAACGTATGCACAGGTTATGGGTCCAAAGTACCAATGCTCAGTATAAGAAACTCTGTCCAGTAGAATCAGAACACAAACCACGTACGTCATTTCAAGTTTCCTAGTAATAAAGTTCTGCAAGTAAAAATATGAACATAATTGTAACAAATAATTTATTTGACTCAGTATTTACAAAATACTATCATTTCAGTATGCAATCAATATAAAATTATTAACACAGTATTTTAGATTTTTGAACTGTCTTTGAAAATCTGTGTACAGTTTACGCTTAGAGCACATCTCAGTCCAGACTAGCCACATTTCAAGTGTGCAAGAGCCACATGTGGTTAGTGGCTACTACGTTGTGTAGCACAGCTCTAGATAAGTGCCTCAAATTTTAGTGTATGTGCAAATTTCATGGAGATGTTGATAAATGGCAGATTCTGATCTGGGGCTCTGGATGAGGCCTGGTACTCTGTATTTCTAATAAACTCCAAGTGATGCTTATGTTTTTCATGTTTTAGTTACAGTTGACTAGAAAGTTTGTAGAGGACACACCAAGACACATGTACAAGAATGCAAGTTACCACACTCGTATTAGCAAGAGTGAAATGGAGATGACTCAAATGTCCATCAACAGGAGAGAGACTGTTAAGAATACACAGAGAACTTCAATTTAATAGGGACATTAAACTTTAGCTGCAAGCATAGGGAGAACATGTAAAAGTGATTAACTTACTGTTCAGAGACACTTTCATTCACAATAAAATTAAAACTTAAACCAAGGAAATTATTATATCTGTGTGCCTACATTCATAGCAACCCATATTACTCATAATAGCCAGAAAAGTAGAAGCAGTCCAAACATCCACTGACAGATGAATGGATAAACAAAATGTGGCATATGTATACAATGGAATGTCATTCAAACATAAATAAGGAAGGACACTGACATGTGCTACAACATGGATGAACCTTGAGGACGTTATGCTAAGTGAAATAATCTGATCACAAAAGGACAAATAATGTGTGGTCCCACTTAGATGAAATTCCTAGAGTAAGCAAATTAATAGAGATGGTCAGTAGAACACTGGTTACCAAGGGCTGGAGAGAGGAGACATGGGGGACTATTGCTGAATGGGTACAGAGTTTCAGTTTTATGAGATGAGAAGAGTTCTGGAGGTTGATTGCACAACCAAAGGAACTTTACACTACTCCACGGTACACTTAAGTTCATTAAGCAGGTAAACGTTATGAGTAGTTTATTACAATTAAACATAAAAGTCAATGAAATTATTAATTATTAAGCTAAAATTCAGAATAGTAGTTACCTTGGGAAGGAAGGTGTTCCAGAAGTAAAGATAATTTTCTGTATCTTAATCATCTGACCATTATTATTAAACTGTACAAATATATCGTGTGAAATAATACAATTTTGAAAAATGGTTGGAGATGGAAGTTGTTAATGCCTGCTTCTTAATTTGATACAGATTACTTTTTTCTAAGAACTTTTTTTAATTGAGTATAGTCAGTTTACAATGTTGTATGAATTTCTGGTTTACAGCAAAATGTTTCAGTTGTATGTATACATTCATATATTCCTTTCCATATTCCTTTTCATTACCTTTGACTGCTCTTTTAAAATCTTTACATCGTTTCTATAACAGAGCTATACCATAACGGAAGGGGCTTGAAGTTGGATAGACATGGATCAGTTTACCTCATTGTCTAGCCATGCGGTCAAAGAAACTTACTTAACTTCTCCATGCTTCCATTTGTCAAATGTGAAATATGAAAAGGGATGCCCACCCTGGGTTGATTTCATAACAGCCACGTAAGAGAATGGACAAGGTTTATACCTCCTCGAGGGATAAGGAAGTACAGTGAGTATCTCAAATATCTGTATCGCTTGCATTCCTTTCCCTGTTCCCTTGGAATATTATGCTTGCTAGTCTTTGATATTCTTGTAATATCCAGCATCCTCTTTTTTCCTTCAACATGTTTTATGTTCTTCTGCTCTAACTGGGACATATCCATCTACTTGTTAAGCAGTAGTTAAGTGATCTTTGTGCCTGTGGCTGGAGATGGCTTCCTGTCATTCTGAGCTCAAGGCTGACAGGCTACCTTGATCCAGAATGACGTGTTTAAGATTTATTGGCTGGAGTTGATCCTCCTCCTCCTCCCCCTCCCCCTCCTCTCCTCCTCCTCTCCTCCTCCTCCCCCTCCTCCTCCTGTCCTCCTCCTCCTCCTCCTCCTCCCCCCTCCCCCCTCCCCCTGAGTTTCTGCAAGATAGGTCATACGTGTTCGTTAAATTTCCCAAGCAATTCCTCAGGGCTCATGACTACTAAAGACGTCTTGATGATAATAACTGTCTCTCGTTGTTTTGAGAAATAGATAAGATAACGCATGTGAAGACAGCTAATACAGAGCTATCTTGCAGTAGGAATTCATTTCACATTAAATTATAAATGAAACCCAATGATCTCAACCTAATGTATGATCTATGGGAAACAATACTAAGCTATTGGCATAAAATATTTTTCTTCCTTTTTTAATCCTCACAAACCCCATGACATGGCCAGGCGGTCCTTGTGTCTGGAGAGGGAGGAAGCTACAGGTAGCAGCTAAATGGCACAGGAAAGTCATTATAAAAAATAAGAATAATCAAAGCATCCAATTATGCAGGCTTTAGTGCTCTTGTAGTTCTTTAAGTGGTAAAACACCACACAGTTGCCATGCACATCCTGATAAGCTGAAATAATGCATTTGAGCAAGGGAAATTAAAGAAACCTTTTCATCATTAAAGGAGATGATACCAACATCCTTTAGGTTTCTTGGAACCTTCATATTCTCTTAGCCCATAGAGGTGGTTTTCAAATGAAGATAATTTGGCTGTGAAATTCCACCCACCAGTCGCCTTCTACTTATATTTGTATGAGAAACAGTACAATGTAACTGTTAAGAATATAGAGAAAGACTGTCCTGGCAGTTTGAGTCCTGCTCTGCATTCTAGTAGCATGTGACATGGGACAACCTCGTCACTGCTCAGATCTTTATTCACTCATCTATGAAATAATAATGATGATGATTACCTTCTGCAGGCATGAGAACAAAAAGACAGTCTGAGTAAAGCCCGTGGTGTGTATTCTGTAAATTTCATAGCAGCCCTGTATACAACAGCCAAGACATGGAAACAACCTAAATGTCCATCGACAGATGACTGGATAAAGGAATTGTAGTATATACATATACAATGCAATACTACTCAGCCATAAAAAATTATAAAATAACACCATTTGCAGCAACATGGATGGACCAAGAGATCATTGTTCTAAGTGTAGTAAGTCAGAAAGAGAAAGAAAAATACGATGTGACATCCACACACACACAGAAAAGACACAAATGAACATATTTACAAAACAGAAACATACTCACAGACATAGAAAACAAACGTATGGTTACCAGAGGGGAAAGGCAGTGGGTAGGGGTGAATTAGGAGTTTGAGATTTGCAAATACTAACTACTATATATAAAATAGATAAACAACAAGTTTATACTGTATGGCACAGGGAACTATGTTCAATATCTTGTAGTAACCTATAGTGAAAAAGAATATGAAAAGGAATATATACATGTATATGTGTGACAGAAACATTATGCTGTACACCAGAAATTGACACATTGTAACTGACTATACTTAAATTTTAAAAAAAGGCAATCTGAGTGAAGCCTATATGTGTATCCTTACAAATTTCCCTATTCCTATTATCCTGTGGGCAGAAGGATTCTGCCAACACTCTGAAGAGCTCTTCAAATTCGAGCTGAAATCTTATTGTTCCCATAACTTCTAAGTTCATCCAGTCACTTCAGTTGAAGGTTATTAATCTATTTCAGTTGATTGACAGTTGCACAGTAGTCAGCTGTTTGATTTATAATTCGGACCAAGTTATTGAATTTATAATTTGGACAGAGCTCTAAATGCGTTTTTGATTTATGTGTATCCCCCTCGCAGTTACAACAAATCACTGGTGGTTGAGCAACAGTTAGGGCAAGACATGCACATTTAGCAGTGGAATTTTAAAGGGCAAAGAAATGTGTATTTCTTCGTGTAAGTGTGGGGAATCAACGCTGCAAGTAACTGCCAAAGAAGCAGTGGGATCAAGTGAGGAAAGCCGCACCACTTAACAACTAGGAAAGTCCAGATTCTCTTTATCATCTTGCGCCTGTCTGGGCTGCATTACCGTCTTTCAGAATCACGCCAGACCTCGGCGGACATCGAGGTCTACAGTCTTTACTTAACACACAAAGGGTTAAAGTGCTCAGGGCCATCGAGTAGTTAGCGATTAAGCTGGAAATGTAACCAGATTTCCCGATTCTTTTTTTAAAATCTTTTTTTAAAAGTATAGTTGATTTACAATATTGTGTTAGTTTCCAGTGCACAGAAAAGTGATTCAAATCATAACAGATGTGTCATGTATGACATATATATACATTTCTTAGCTCGTTTCCCATTATAGGTTGTTACAGGATACTGAGTATAGTTCCCTGTGCTATGTAGTAAATCCTTGTTGTTTACCTATTATCTGTTAAGCCCGTACTCCTAATTTATCCCTCCGTCCCCATCCCCAACTTTCCTAATCCTTGTTTAGGAATTTTCTCACTATAGCACATAGTTTTCTGTGATTCAGCTTCTTTCTCTGGAACATACAAGAATAGTAATAGAAGTCGACTTCCTTTCTACACGAAGCAACACACTTGAAAGAGCTTCACAAAATAAAAGCACTTTACAAAATTCCTACCTAGACCCAAGCCTGGGTTCCTTAGGCAAGGGAAGCTGGACCAAAAGGGGGTGGAGTCACGTGTACCCATCTACCAAGGGGCTATTATGAGCACAGGGGCTCCACCACCCACCTGTTTTCAGTGTTAATTCTTACAAAACCCCATGACGTTTTCTCATTTTCAACTGATGAAAGTGAGGCTCAGAGAAGTTAAGGGGATTGTCAAGCTAGGCTTTCAAACACCCAAGGCCTGTGCTAAGTCACTGCGATACCGCCACTGGACACACTAAAATAGGATCTACCAGACTTCTTAATGGGAGACCGAATTTAATATTTTCTGGCAAAGCAAAAACACCTGCCTCTTTGAGATTTGACCCTAATTGTAAAACAGTTTTCTTCTTGCCGCAGTATTAGGTGTCATATTAATCTTTCTGACCTCATTCTGGCAAATCGTCTTAGAGAGAGAGGAATAAATAATGTTCCAGTAAATTGATTTATATGAACTCTAGAGATACAGTACTAGCAAAAAATACCAGGCTGCGTCTAGGCCTCAGTCGGTAGATCAAAGTTGTTTGTGTCTGATTATGTGCTTTCATGTCAAGCACAGAATGATTACGGAGATGCCCACTTTCCTAATGTCATACCGTCCACTGAGTTCCCACACCTGGACCTCCAGTGATCTGGTCTCAAGTATAATGCAGTACCGTCATGTGATGGTCAGGAAACAACCAGTAGTAGGAACTGGAACTTGGAGTGAAGGGTCAGGGTGGAACTGTCACGATGAGCAAGCAGAACAAGGAGGAAGAACTTCTAGACTTCCAAGTCCCAAAATGAACTATGGAAAAATACTCTATTTTAGAGCATCAGAGGACCTGTCCTGTTCACTCCGAGCTTCACGACGAAAGCCTGATGATGTGTTTTCACCTTTAAACTCCCCTTCGATTGTTACTAGATGCCGCTTTCATCCAACACAGCAGGTGCCCAGAGCAGAAGAGACGGTGGCACCTGTATCCTCCCACTCTGCTTCAGTCGTTTCCTTCTCAGTGGAAACTGGGACGCTGTGTGTTAGGAGGTCATTACCATCTTCCACTCAATTCAGAACATCTTTATTGAATGCCTGCTACTTGATTAGTGTTCAAAAAAAAAGGACCCACTCACTGTCCTAAAAAAATACTTGTATTTTATTCAGGGAGAAAAAAATAACATTCCTTAAAAAATGAAATGCAGTATGTGATCATGTGTTAAAGTAACTGTTACGGGTCACTTCAATAGGAGAGTAATTACGAAGAGGCTTTAAAAACGTAGGAAAGCATCCCAGAGATGAAATTGGTATGAGACCTTGACAGAGTAATGTGATGAGAAGAAAGAAGGTACCATGGGGCTAGTGTTGGGGGTTGTACCATAAACACATTTCATTTACAGGCGTTTGGCGCGAGGCACTGATTTGGCAGATGTGTGGGACAGCAGCGGGATAGACGTATGCACTTCATTAAGAAGGAGCCTGAAAATTAAACTGAGAATTTGGATTTCATCACAGGTGGACAAGAGAGCACTGGAAGATTTTAGAGCAGATAGTAAGGACCTGGAAGAAGGTTTTCAGAAAGCAAGCAGAAATACGTCTGATGAGAATGACTTCTGAGAAACCAGAGGCAGGGAGTGTATGTACCAAAGATGGCGCAGCAGTGACAACAGTGATTGAAGGGCCTCAGCAATTGAAGGGACCAAGCAAAACAGGAAGAGGAAAAATGTAAAGGAAAGAGGAAGGGAAAAAGAACATGGAGCAGGCTTTATGCTGACAGAATCTTGGTAATAATTTCTTACTAGGGTTGCCAGATCCAGCAAATACGAATACTTCTAAATTTGAATTCAGAATAAATGACTCATACAGTTTGAATACATGCATAATTACACTAAAAGTTATTCATTATTTATTTGAAATTCAAATTTAACCAGGTATCCAGTATTTTATCTGGGCAACTCTGTCTGGGAAATTTTCCTGTACCAATGTTTCTTCACGTTACAGAAACACTCAGAGATAATATGAATTCATAATATTTATCTAATGTCAGAGTATAGGACAGATTTAAGTGAAAAATAATGGATATAAATAATAAATACTGCATATTGAGACTAAGCGTGGGTGAGGGAAGTTGTAGCATTAATCTAGGTGGGATTTTCATAAAAACACACATTTCACCAGCAGTTTTAAGAAAAAAAGTGAAAACTGTACAGTTTTAAAGGAGAATATGTAATTACCTAGAATGTGTAGTTTCAATATTGTAATAAAAACAATTTCGGTGTTTTGAAGAGAGTATAAGAACCAGAATGAACAGCATACTCGGACGGATTGTTATACCAGCATGACGCCAGCTTGGCTAAACTTCGGGGCTGTCCAAGAAAGGAAGTAAAAATAATTCATCATTCACTTTTCCATGTTTTGGAAAGAGAATGATGATTAAATGTAGGTAGTAGGGAAATAAGTACTTGAAACTCCTTTAAAGGCTAAAAGTAGACTAAAGCATGTAAGAAGCTCAAGAATTCATGTCAAAAGTTAAAATGGTCATAGAAACAAATAAAAACATCGAACAACATTTGATCAAAGAACAATGTAGAAAGAAAAGTGACTGAAATATATATAGAAAAGCTTACTTCAATTTTGTGTAACTTACATAGAATATTTAGGGACAGAGGAAAACCAATGAAATCTATCTGGAACATGCAGGCTGGAAAGGGTGGCTGGAGGGAGGATGTGTGTTTGACACGTGGGATTTTCTTACAAGGCTTGAAAGTCAGTGTCAAAAAGATTGCGTTTCAGTTGTGAAATTATCAATTTCTGTATCTCTTTTCCGACCGTCAGCATAACCCAATTCTGTCCTCTCAGAGCACTCTCTTCTCACCATGCAAGCTTCTTAGATTGCTCTCACCACCATTAATTTCTTCTTCCTTCAAAAACCTTTGTAACCTATTATTTTTTTAGATAATGATACATAGCTATATACGCTTCATTTGTTAAATGTCTTCTTTCACCTTCATGAGCACAAGGGTACGATTTCATTCTTTGTAGTTCTAAACACACAGTGGGTGTTCAACGAACACTCAGAATTCAACAAAAAGATGTGAAAGGAACCATCATGAAACCTTGAGTAGGAAACGGGTTCTGATTGCAGGACTAAGTACAAAGCCATTTGTCTGTTGGCTTGAAATGCGGAGGCTTGATTTGGCAGTATATTGCTCAGACTTTCTTTCTGTAGTTCAAAAAACCCCCCGAGTTCATACAGAAAAGGGTCCCACCTCGTGAAGAACCATAGAAAATAGACTGCTTGAGATACTATTCCTTTTGTCTGTCTGTCAAGGCAGTTATTAAAAATCCACCATATGACTTTCAAGTGAAAGACATTTTCATTTTGATTACTGTCAGTTATTTAATATTCATCATTTTTAGAAGGAAACAATGGAACAGTTGCAGTAGTCAGAACTTTACGTGAAATAAAGTGTGTTACCTGGAAGAACCCAGTAATTCCTTCGTATCACTAATCTTCAGAATAATTTGGAAACAGATAAAAATGACAGATTTCCAAGATCTGCTGGTCACACTGTGTTTTTAAATCTCATCATTCCTGCATAGATTAACGTTGCAACTCCCCTAATTGCAGTTTAGTCTCAATGTGCAGTATTATTTATAGACATTATTTTTTCATTTAAACAGTTCTGTATTTCTGATATTAGATAAATATTAGGAACTTATATTTTTCTGTAGCACAAAACCAATTGTTCTGGACTGTCTTTATCTTGTAATGTAATCATTGGCATAGGAAGATTCCCCAAATATGGCTGCCAGATTTTTTAACTCAGGTAGAATCCAAGAATGTAACACTGAAAGAAAAATATCTCAAAGTGATTCAGTTCATCAACTGTATTTGGAAATCACAAATCTATTCTATTGCCATGACTCCGTATTTAACAAAATTGAGGCCTCAGAAGATTAAAGAGGTTTCTGAGTGTCACAAAGGTTTTTATTGTTGAAACTGAGCGTGAGAGCTCAATCTACCATTTCAGCGTACTGGAAATTGTGTGTCTACACTTCTGCTGTGGTTATTTCCTCTAACGAATAAATCCTGTCCATTAGATAACTGAGTTTTATATAAGTGGACCATGAGGAAACCATGTAATCTGTCCCCTGGAAGCAATACTTTTGAAAACAGAAAAAGTCAAAGAATTGGGGGAAATCGGGCATCAAAGAGAGCCATTTAAAGATGAGATGAATATTAACTTCTTTCAAACATTTCATATGAAAGAAATGGGCAATATCTTTTGTCACAGTATGGGATCAAAATCCTGTAGTCCAACTAAAGAGTTCACTTTTTAAAGCTGTAAGTGCTAGTAATAAACTGGAATATACATATATGTACATTTAAGTAACTCCTCGATTAATCCCAGAAAGTAATAGCACGCTATCATCAAGACAAAACGAATAACCAAAAGCATGAAATGTGTTCCTGCAACACTGTAGTGTGTCATTTTCACACATAAGGAAGTGCAAGTTCAGGGCTGGGGAAGCAGTTAGTGAACAGTAGATCAAAGAGTACATTTACTTTTGTTTCTTGCTGTCTCTAACACTTTATTTATTGCTGCATTTAAAACCTTCTCTCTTCTTTGAAAGAAGTGGATTAACTCATTACATATACATGGGCATATCTGTCTATCTGTCTATATTCTGCAGAGTCTACACAATGTGTATGCAAATAAAAATCCACTTTAGGTGGGAGGTATTTGACTGGAAAGTGCAGTAAGTGTTTTGTCTGGGCTAGAGCTGACACTCAGAATCTACCACTAAAGGAGATAGGTGAGACAGGGTTGAATTCCTCTGTATATTTCTTACCAGCTCAAACAAATCAGAAACAAACAATCAAACCAAAAAATAAAAACAAACGAAAGGCCACCTTGTCACATAGGCACATGCAAAATTATGTTTCAGTATACTTCCTACTTCCTTATTTATTTAGGGCTCAAAAGTCCCAAAGAAGAGAACTTGATTGTATCCACAATAGGGTTTCAGACACATACACAAATAATCGAGGACCCGAGAGAGGGAATAACGCATGTGAATCTATGTTTCAAGGAAGGGCATTTGTTTCCTTTAGACAAATCTTTCCCAAAAGAAGGAAGGAGCTCTGTATAGCGGGCAACCTTAGAGTCCGGGAGTAAACGTCAGAGGGAGCAATGCTTCTGAGTATTGAGCTGATTGCCCCGAAATGTACCTCACACCTGTCACCACCGTCATCCACACACAGACTCCTGGAAAGGTCAGAGCTGTATGGTTAAAAAAGGCAAAACTCCTTCTTCTAAGTTATACAGCCTCTAAAAGAGGTGTGCAGGGGAAAGGAATTTCTCTTGAATTAGAAAAGAGCACAGAAGACTGGGAGGCAAACTGATGATGAACTACTGACTGCAGAAGCTTAGAGCAGCACTCACTCGCATGCAGCCTCATGGCCTGGGCTGTGCAGAGCGCCACCTAGAGGCAGGAGATACCAGTGAGGAAGAGAGCCTAGTGACCCCACAGAACTAGAGGCAGGTATGATTTCCTGTGATGCAAGCCCCCACCCCTCCACCTTGGGGAAGAAATAAGATGAGGATGAGACAGCCTCTCCCGGCAGATGGAGGACAGTGATGCAACAGGCCTAGAAGTCTAGGGTAGAGTTGCCAGATTAAAAAAAACCCAGAACATCCTGTTTAATATGAATTTTAGATAAGCAACTTTTCTTGTCCTTTTGTCTAAGTATGACCCAGGCAATATTTGGGACATTCTTAAAGTACTATTTGTTATTTACATCAAGTTAAAATTAAAGCAGATGTACTGTATTTTATTGTATAATCTAGTAACCCTAACATGCCAAGAGTCCAGCTTGATTGGGAATGGGTTATTAAACTGACCCTTCCAAGATAGTGTAGGATCTTTTGAACAACAACTATATACAAGTGAATCATAACAAAATCTATTTCATTTAGTCATGTCATACAGTAGTGGGTACAAATGGGGCTGCGTTAGGAAGAATCGCCCTTGTTTCTGTGGCGTATGCCCTTAGATGCTTATGACAAGTTTCTAGGTTTACGAAGAGCCACTTTCCTTCATTAGCGCCTTCCCACACACAACACACTCTGGTTAGCTGGTACTTTGAGTTTTCTCTCAACTGACATCCTAATGCTCTTCCTTATCTGCTCTTAGTATCACTAATGTTCACCACCCGTATTCATCACCTGTAGGGTCCTCATCTGCACCATCACTGCCATGTACCAACAATAGAAGACAAAATTTTTGAGATCTCAGGGTGATACCGAGTCCCTTAGAAATGCCATTGCACCAAAACACCAAAACAATGCAGATGTACGAGGTAATTTTCCTTCCAATTTGGATTCATAGATTGTCATATGGCCATCAAAGCAGCCGTGTTTGTGCCCCATGATTTACAAAGCCACTCACGAAGGCTTCGTTCTGCTATAGGTCCTCAACCATCTCTCCAAAATCACCAGGCATGAGCTGTGATGCCAGTCCCCTTAGGTAGATGTCATGACACCGTTACAATTTGCCCATCCATATATATGTCCCTTTAAGCTTTTTTCACACACATTCCAACTCTAAGCATCCATGAAATTCACTTCACTGAAATTGTTTAATTTGGGGAGCAGCTCATTTTAAATCTGGGAACACTTTTATAAAGAGAAATAAATTTCAAGCAATTTCTAACCAGTTGCTATACTTTTGAATATTCAACAACAAAAGATTAACATCCTTTAACATGCTGAATTTATATGAGCTCCAGCTGAAGCAATATTCACTCAAGGGTCACAGCTGCCTAATATTATCTGCCGAAATTGGAAGGTGTCCTGGTCACCCCAGATTTTATACACAGATATAGTTCATCCCAGGTCATGCATTCACTCGCCAAATGTTTAACAAGAACTTTTATATGGAAGGCTCTACCAGAAAAGAAAAGATATACGTAACAGGACAATGTACTTGGAATTTTTTTTTTGCAAAGCTCCCATCCCTCTCCACTTTGACCCACCTTTGTCTAAGTGACCCAGTCATTATGCTTTCATTGGCTCAGAGGGGAGATATGATTGCATGACAGCAGAGAAATAAGGGAGACTCTTCTGGCCTTTAAAGTTCCAAAATCTGTTTACACTAGAGAACTGAGAGGAACACATACTTTTTATGTTCTTCTTTATTTTATTGCTTTATTTTTAAATTTTATTTTTATTGAAGTGTAGTTGATTTACAATGTTAGTTTCAAGTGTACAGCAAAGCAATTCAGTTATACATACACACACACACACATATATATATATATACACATATATTTTCAGATTCTTTTCCATTATAGCTTATTACAAGAAATTGAATACAGTTCCCTGTGTTACATGGTAGGTTCTTGTTGTTTATCTATTTTACATACAGTAGTGTGTGTCTGTTAGTCCCAAATTCCTAATTTATCCCTACCCCTCTTTCCCCTTTGGTAACCATAGTTTGTTTTTTATGTCCATAAGTCTATTTCTGGTTTGTAAAGAAAATTTGGATCTTTTTTTAGATTCCATATAAGTGATATCATATGATATTTGTCTTTCTCTGTCTGACTTACTTCACTTAATATGATAATCTCTAGGTCCATCCATGTTGCTGCAAATGGCATTATTTCATTCTTTTTTATGGCTGTGTAGTATTCTATTATATAAACATACCGCAACTTCTTTATCCATTCATCTGTTGATAGACTTTTAGGTTGGTTCCCTGTCTTGGTTATTGTAAATAGTGCTGCTGTGAACATTGGGGTGCAGGTGTCTTTTTGAAGTAGGGTTCCTTCTGGATATATGTCCAAGAGTGGGATTGCTGGATCATACAGTAAGGCATACAAATATTTTTTAGGAGTGACTGAAGATGGTAAAACCGCATAGCATTAGATAGTGTTCCTTTCCTCCCAGCTTTTATCCCCCAAATATTTTCTGTGTTAGGAGGGTAAGCTAAGCAAAAATAAGTAATAAAATGTAGTAGGGTGTTGGTGGGTCATAAAAGAGAAGGTCTGGCTAAAAGAAGATAAATTAATAAATAAATTTCTGCCTAAAATTTATCCTGCTTCTTATAACTATGGTGATTGTAAAAATCTGTCATCTCAATTTGGGCAATTTTGAGTAACAGGACTTTAACAATAAGTGATGTCAGGAAAACAGGATTAAATCCTGTCCAGGATACATGAGAACTTACAGTTGGTCTACTTATGACCCTCTCTTGTCCTAGAATCCTTCTCTCTGATGTGACTGGATCAGAGGATTTAAAGAGGATAAATTCCTTTATTTTATAAAAATTTCTTAAGTTACTGCTTACCTTTCATGTCTCAGTCCTTCTTTTCTTAATGTGATTTTATTTCCTAGTGAAACATTTTGAAAAGGATGAGAGAGTAAAGGTGGCTTATCTAAGGAAGAATGTTAAACACTGGGAAAATTCAGAAAAACCTTGACACTTAAGAAAGAGTAGAGAATTGAAGATGTTTCAATGAGGAGAATGAAAGAAAAACATTGGGCTAAACAATCTTTCAAATCAAAAATTTTGTGGCAGATTATCAAAATTCATAGTGCTCACCAAATATGTGAGCAGCTAAAATTAAAACTGGAGATGTAACAAGACTTTTAAGCAACTATAAATGGTAAGCATAGCTTAAGCATATACATTTTTTCCCAGTGTTTAATTCTCATCATTATACTTCTAAATAAGAATAGCACAACTGAACTTTTATTATTTTGTGACCCGCCAGACTCTCCTCCTTGTCTAGAATCTGTCTAGAAGTCAAGAGATTTTCATATTCCCAATGAGTTTTTCTTTGTACTTTTCATAGCATTAGAAATTACCAAAAGTTCCCACTAGCAGATATTAAGGCATTCATCTGAAACGATTCAAGTAATAAATGACATGTCATTGTTAACACAAAAGAGGTTTCAAAATCCATCTTCTCATGAGCACTATGTTAATCAAATCACTTATCCTCATATGAACCTAAGATCAATCCTCTAGACACTCTCTTCCTTCAGCGAGAGAAGGATAACTGACTGAACGGCCCCGGGGATGAATGTGCCTGGCCATAAAAAGTAGTGGAGAGGAAAAAGAGAGAATAAAGGACACCATCACCACAGCCAGTTACAGTTGATCTCACCTTGGGAAAGTCACTCCTAGCATTTGGGTGGTTGGTATGTGTTTGGCATACCAAAGTGAAGATTTGACCTCATTACATGCTTGCTTAAAACTCTTCAAAGGCTCTTGGATAATGTCAAATGAGTAACAGATAAAATTCAACTCTTTAGTGAAATTTTCCTTCTAGGTTCATTTTATATCAATTTCTTTCTTATGCTTTTGTCTGATTTCCTCTATGGTCTACCTATTTACATTTTAATCTTTACTTCACACTACTCTCTCACATGTATTGTACATTTCTGCCATGTCTTGGCATTTCTCAGATTTTCCATAAACCCAAGATCACTTGGAAGAAAATTCATGTTCCGTAGGATATAGAATAGATTGTGAATTAGGTAGAGTTAAAGGAGGCAAACAATTATTTCCTTAGCATTTAGCTTTAAGAGCCAATGCTGACAGATTGTATCTGCTAATGGAGGCTCTAAACCATCTGCAGTGAAATCTGTTCCACTAGACGGCAATGAAGTAACTCTAGGAATATTTTTTATTAGTTATAATCTGTAAAAGATCAAATGAGAAGTAAAATCAGTACCTAGATGTTTAATTAATTATTTGATTAACACTTCGTATAAGAATCAATGTGTATATCCTAGTAGGATCTTTACAAGTAAGAGAAGCTTTCGAATGGAAGGTGTTTACGGAGGACCAGGGATTAAAGGCTGTGTCCTGACAGTGGATTGCAATTGCTTAAAAACACTGCATTAAAATTATTAAATTAATGATAATTACTTTTCATACTGACCTAAAATTGTGATTCTTAGGTTTTAAAAAACACTTGGTGGATAAACTTTGCAGATGTGGATTCAATAGTGGACAGAAAGAAAGCATTTAAAGATGAAGTTATACAGATAGCTATGGAAAGAATTCATTACAGTTTGGATTCTGGACATACTCATCCTGAAATCTTTCAGTGAAAATTCTTTATAAAAGAGGAAATGAATTTTTTTCATTTGATTGTTCCAAGTTAATTTTCCTTTAGTTGAGACTTACACTTTAACAATTCTGATTGTGGTTCAGAGATGATGTTATATAATTAAGTACAAACCACTGGAAACAACCACTTTGTGTTTCTTTTCTGAACATTTGTCTGGAATTCAAATTGAAAGTACTCTAAGAATACTTTTAAAATCTACAGAAATGAGGGGAAATATGCCAATAAGTAATTCCCAGCACTTTCTAACAAAACTCTGATTTTACACGGAATAACGATGGAAAAATAAGATTTACTTCACAGTAAAATTCCTAAGTGCAGTGGTGAAGGTTGAAACTATTTATAATAAGCATTTTAGAAATACAAAAAAAAAATTCAACTCACTTTCTAGGAGGGTTTTTTTTTCCCATCTGGTACCAGACTTGCCCTCTCACTGTAATGATAAGAAAATTAAACAAACATGGGTATGTGTGAATACATACATACATACATACATACATATAAATAGATCAGATGTTTATAGCATTGGACAGCAGCTAATGCAAGAACATTATCTTCCAGAAAATGGGCATGTACAAAGGAAGTCCCACTTTCAGTGCTGTCCTCTCCCTGCAGACAAATTTCTGGCCAATGTGCATGCATTGGAGTCCAAAGAAATCATGTGGTCCTGCTGAGTGAAGGCAAAATCAGAGTTTGGGGCAGATGAAGTAGCGTAACTCCATAAATGAGAGCAATATAGAAGAAGGGAGTCCAAAGAAATCAGAAGTTCCCACAAAGTACTTGACTAAGACTGGGCTGCCTGTACACAGAATGAGACCGTACGGTCTTACCAAGAGTTGGCAGCTATGATACTGAGAGTGTAGTATGGATGCCAGAGGCTGAGACGTTCTGGGACGTTGACGTTCCAGCACATCCCTAGTGCACTGAGCATCGAACAGAGACTCCACTGAGGCCATGCTTTGGGATTCTTATGTCCTCATTCGAGAATAAGATTTCTATGGACCAACCCTAACACAGTCCTTGATGATATCCATGTAGGAGATTGAGTTCAGAGATTGATTCTTGTTAATTTAGAGAGTTTGGAAAACACACTGGTCTTTCCCTGGGCATAAAAGACATAAAATCAAACCTATCAAAGTTCAAGGAAATCAGCCAGTAATTGAACTGACAACTAAGATAAAAATCAATGCCTTAGAGGATAGTAACAGAACCTAGAACCTTTACAAAGCCACAATTCTCAATATAAAATTTTTAAAAATTACCAGTTACTCAAAGAAATATAGAAATGTGTTTCATATTAAAAAAAATTAGTCAATAGCAGCCAGCTCAGTGATGGCAAAAATGTTGGCTTTGTCAAATTGCGTCTATTATAAAATATTCATTAATTATAAAATATATTAAAAGAAGATATGGTCTTAAGAAGATAATAAGAAAAGAACAACTAGAAACTATAAAAAAGAACCAAATGGAAATTCTTGATCTTAAAACTATAATAATTGAAATTAAATAATTAACTGGACGGCCAATGTACTATTGGGTTATACTGCAAAGTATAAAAGTCCATGGCATGATACTGAAAAATTTTGATAAAATATTAGCCAAAAATTTAATTGCTAAACATCTGAACAGTATATAATAAAGAATATCAGAGTTTGAGTCTTTCTTTCAGGGAAGATTTGGGGATTGGTATAGTAGAGTGAGAATTATTGATAAGAGTGGGCGTCCTAATATTGGATTAGTTGTGGGGCATAGTGTCATGGTATAAATACATCTTACTATGTATTGTAAGCTGTTAATTGTAAATGCTAATGAGAGCGAGGTAGCTGAGAATATATTTTAAAGGTAGATATGGGGAAAGAATATTAAGTTATTGGACTTAAGATGAAATAGTGAAAGATATCCAAGGCTGATGAAGAGTTTATTTCATAGCTTTAGGTCAAAGCCATGTAGTTGAGAACTAAGAAGCAGTGGTTTTGTGCAGCACTGAGATGATCTCTAGAGAAGTGATCCAAACATGTTTCCTTATGTTATATAACAAAGACTTTTCATAGAAAATATTGAACCTCCGTTTGTCATCATCTCTTTTCTTTTTTAAATTAGATACATATATATATTTACTGAAGTATAGCCGGTTTACAGTTTGTGTTAATTTCAGGTGTAAAGCATAGTACTTCAGTTACACATATGTATGTTCCTTTTGTCATCATCTCTTCTATTTCAGTCATCTATTTACTGCACACACTTGTCAACGAAACTTAAGAATTCAGTTGTTCCTGATGAGATCAGCTTGACGCTTTTACTTCCCGGTATTCAGAGCCAGCTCCTCTCTGTAAGTGCCTCACCGAGCAGCAGTGCCCTGTTACAGTCCGAGTCGCTCATTACCTTGATGGATTTGCAGGGAAGGGCAAGAACCTTTCACAAGTCTTGAAGGCACATTTTCCCTTCCCCCTCACCAACGCCGCGGTTTAGGACGGAAGCATTGCTTTTGCCGTTTCTCTGCTGCTGTATGACCGGAAGTTGGAGAGCGCTGTCTGTGCTAATCTGGACCTTTTTAAAAATGTTAGTTTTCCATAAGGTTTCCATTACTCATTTTTACAACTGACTGAGTAGCTGTATGCATACCTTCTGGCACTCTGGCTGGAAGCTGTTTCATTCACATTGTGAAAGAAAAAAATACAATCTCTTGTTAATCATCTTATTTAATACTGCTTCGCCCAGAAAGGATTCAATCATCCTGGGCACCAGGCTGCAATCCAATCTTTTTCCCATTTGCAATAAGCAAATTCAATTCCCCACATCTCTGTTTTAAAGGAAATTTAAATGTCGATGAAGCTGATGAGCTTGTAGTTTGACACTTGGATGTTGTCTCCAGTGGACTAAGGATGATGAATCATTACTGATTTTCACTGAACTGAATAAAACGTGAATATTTCAACAGGGATCAAACATTTTCAGTTCACTCAGTGACAACATAGGAAGATATGGTTCCATTTTTCAGCATCTCATATTTAGCAAAATTCACAAAATCAATGAAATTATATAATCCTCATCACTAGGATATGAATACTTTATGATACATATATTTACTTAGAAAATCTTATCAAGAATTAAGCAGGCAATGTAAAAACACGTGCATTTTTCCTATTTGGACTAATGTAATTTGACGCTACTGGGATCTTTTCTCTAAGAAAAGAGGTAATGTTTAGAATTAAAGTCAATGTAGTAAGATTACATTTGGTAATGTCACTGGTATTTTTAAATCTAAGATTCATTAATAAAATAATGTTTAACTCAATCATATAAAGTGTGAATAAACGTTTAAGCTTTAGTTCTGGCATTAGAATCAGACATGGATTAGAGCACCTATTCTGTGCCTCACCAGTTTAGTGACATAATCTCTCTGAACCTCAGTTTTTTTCATTTGGAAAATGGAAACCTTGGCTTAAAGAATTTTGTCAGCATTAAGTGAAAATTATGTGCGTGGAGCTTGTGTGTATCTGTGTCTGTGATCGTGTCTATATGCACAGATCATAATGTTTGCTCAATTATGATGTCTTATAAATACTTCCTTTAAAATATTTCCCCACTTTTATTTTCACTTTGAATTATATTTTTTGTAATTTGATATTATAACATTTACTTCATTTTTAGTTGCCCTAAGAAGCAACTGTGATAGCTTTTGAATGATGGTAGTTAAAAGAGCAAGTCTTCCTTCACAATTAAAATTATATCTTACTTAGATTTAATTTAGAGCATTACAATTCAGTGTATCTTTACACACTGTAATCTTTATGGCCCCCATGACTCTGGACTATTAACATCATTGGACTGAATATCTTTATTTCACATATTAAAAAAGAACTGGATGTTTAGAGACTTCACCAATTTGACTACAGTTTTAAAGAAGTAAGTGATGGATCTGAGAATAGAGGTGGTACTTTTTCAACCTAACTTGGAAGATTTTTGGAAAGGCGTTAGGCAAATATGTTGTCACAGATGATGCTAATCTTGAATCTCTGTCAATTACCTCCTTCCTTTTAGTGTTATCTACCCTCCCAGCCCCGCCCCACACACACCCTGCCCCCATTCCCACCCCTGCCCCGGTCCACTGACAGTCAAGGACTATGTTTCCCAGCCTCCCTTCCAACACCAGATACTCATGACTAAGTCTGGGGAAATGTAATATGATCAGAAACATCTGAGCAACTTTCAAATCATGGTGCTAACAGAAATGTGGCTGTATTAACCCTTTTTTTCCCACTATTTTCCTCTTCGGGGGGATGTATTATATTTATTTCTGATAAAAACTTGTGAGCATATTTCTCAGTGTTTAAAGTTTTTCCAAGGGAAAGAAGGAACACCATTATGAAAATGTACAGCGTTGCCATGTTCTTATTTGCTGCAAAGGCTTTGCTTTCAGATTCTAAAAGGATGGAAGCTTAGCATATCTCACTCTTGTATCAGTTAACTCAGCAGCACTGGAAAGGAGTTGACTCAATAGTGAGCTTTTCCTGGAGAAAACATGAGGCTTTTATTTAAAAACTAGATATGGAAGTGAAAAGTTAACTCTTGAGTTAAAAAATATGAATTAACAGATTTGTATCATTTCCCAAATAGTCAGCCTTTCAACTCTGCATGAAGTGGACACAGAGCTAAATAAATCCCCAGGAAGCTTTAAACCTGTTTATGTGCCGAAATCTATCATCTTATATTTTGATTAGTCTTTAGCCCCTTCTAGAGATGCAAAGAGGGAAAAAATGCCTTTGAATGCTAGGTAAGTTTAGGTTTACCAAATGTAGAACACTGAAAAAATTACTTAACCACTTCAAGCCTTACATCCCTAGATGTAAAATAAATGCACAGTATTACCTGACAAGGCTTTTATGAGTTTTCAATACACTGAAAAGCATCAGAAATAATAAATGCCACTCTTTGACAGCAAGGCATATGCATTTTGATATCGGTATTCTGAGTGTCCAAACTGTCTAATATAATGTAACTCACATGTGTAATTTAAGTTTTTCTATTAGCCACGTTGAAATATATTTAAGAGCAAAATTAATACAGTGACACTTTTTGTAACCCAGTATACCTAAAGATAATTTCACCATGCAATCAGTATGAAAGTTATTCGTAAGATAATTTACTTTCTTATTTTACATATGCCAAGGTTTTATACTCAGTTCTGTATATTACACTTGTAGCACGTCTCAATCTGGACTGACTACATCCCAAGTGTTCAGTAGTTGTTTGTGACCAATAGCTACTGTATTGGACAGTGCAAATATATATGCGTTAATATATAGTAGTTAGTTATTCAAGATCAAGATATGTTTTCAATGAATAATTACCCAAGTTACAGATAAAGCAGAGGAGAGTGAGATCAAAAATATTTGTTAGCCAGTACTTTATTATACAGAAAATGATACATAATTGAAGTAGAATAAAACACTGTAGTGTGTAATTATTGATAATGTAAAAGTGCTTCACCATTTTTGAACATGAGCTCAGTCACAATGGATTTTAGTGTATACATTATTAACTGTGTATAAATAGCCTTAAATGTCACTCTACTAGAGCGTAAGTGGGAGGATCAGATACTGAGTTTGAATTAATCAGAATTATCATTTGAACAAATCGAATGATTTTTTTAAACCTCACAGGGTAACTATAAAATGGAGTCTTTTCAATAATTTCTGGACTATTTCTTTTAGCCTGTTAATTTCCATGCCTTATCTATTTATTCATGGTGGGGACATATTGATGAGAATACAAATTTGTCATTTTATTTATAGATTTTGGAATTCTCTAACTTAGATAAATTTAGAATATACCTGAGGATAATATGCAACTTTAAAGCATCTCAGGTAAATGAAAGATGTCTTCCATCAGGCATCTAAAAAATTGCTATTCCTGACCCTAAACAATCCCAGATCAAGTACAAAATGAATATTAAAGCATTTTCACCTGAAATATCTATTATCCCTGAGGGATAAAACATGGATGGCAAAAATTTCTTCAAATTTTCAAAAAATTGTATTTATTTTTTCTTGTTCTGGAGTTTTAATAAATTCATTAAAATATAAAACACAAGTATAATATTTGTTATAATTATTTTTGGGCTATTTTATGAGAGGAATCAAAAGTCTAAATTAACTAAAAAAAATAGAACCAGTAAGAGAACCCCATAAGTTAGCCTGTATTAAAAAAAAAGAAAGAAATATACTTGCAATATACATCAAAAACAGTTTAGAAAATATAAGAAAATATTATGTTAACAAGAATTAGTGAAATAATATAAATATCTAGGAATAGCTTAATTGTGTCTTTAGTATTAAAACCAAAAGCCAGGAAAAATGAATGTATATTTAATAAGAGGAGATTCAATTTCTTCTTCTTAGAGAAGGCATTAAAGATTACAAAGATTTTAATTATTTCTGAATCACTTAAAATGATTAATTTAAAAACAGTAGAGATTTCTGAAGTTTCTTGTGAAAATAGGCAAGAATATATAAAAAATTTAAGGGAGAAATTAACCTACCACATATTGAAAAAATTGCAAAGCTATAATATATAGTTATCCTAATTGTATCTGAATACCTAAAAACATCCCTGAAACTGCATAATCCAGAGTCTACACAGCACACAGAGAGCGATTCCCTGGGTAAGGCTAGGATAGAATAACCGTGTTTTCACATTACATTTACTCCTGAGCCTGTTCTTTAAAGAGACCTTGCTTAGGTCAAGGTTTAACATGTAAAAGTAAAGGTAGCAGTGGAAGGCTTTTTTTTCTTTTTTTTTAAATTTTGTCCCTGCCAGTTCTGAAGCTACTTAGAAGAATACCTAGGTATTAAAAAAAAAAGCACAGTAAAATATTTTCTGCACAAGAAACTTCAGAAAGTTTGGGTCAATACATTACTAACAACCACGGTGCAAGTTAAGAGGCTTGAAATTTTCTTGCACGTCTGTGTTTGTTATTTTGTGCTGCATTTTACCCAGAGAAAAACATGCCTAGGAGAACTGAAAATTACACCCCTGCATTTAGTTTGCTACATTAAAAAATAAATAAATGGGGCATTTGATCAGGTATGTTTTTCTGCCTTGCTCAGGGAATATAATTAGATTTTCTCCATTATTAATCTGTTAATCAGGTGAAATACACTGATTCTATCTACCCTCTGTTTCCGTAAAATACTCCACTGGTAACTGTTTACTCACAAGATCCCATTTGTTAACATTTATTTAATGAGTTTTACGTCTGTATCTGATAGAAATTGATCTGTCATTTTCTGCTCTTCTAATTCTCTTTTACATATTAGTATGGAGATTATTCCTCCTAAGAGAAAGAGTTGGGAAGTGTGAATTGTTTTTTCTCTCTCTTAAGCAATCTGTTAAAAACTTCAATTATTTCTTCCTGAAGTGTTTGGAAGAAATTGCTGATGAAACTCACGGGTCTTAAGTTTTCTTGGTGGGAAGTAATAACCCACATTTTCAGATCCCTTGGTAGACACCAGAATATTCATATTTTCTATTTCGGCTTCTATTAATGTCAGGAATTTATATTTTATTTAAGGTTTTTCTTTTTCCTATCAAAATCAATTTGTCATTTTTTAATAAAATTATTTATAATACTTTGTTATTTTTGCTTTAATGTTGTGAAACTTTAGTGATATCCTCCTTTGTATTTTTGTTGATTGGTATCAATACCAATATTGATATTGATTGATATTTTTGTTTTCTCTTTTTTCTATCAGTCTTGCTAGGAATTAATTAACTTTTTAAAATCTCTTCAAAGTAATAGTTTTTAGTTTTTGTGTCTTTATTTACAATTCCATTTATTTTTATTTTATATTTATTGCGTCCATCCTTTTACTTTCTTTAAATGTTGTCTCTTTTTATTCTAGCTTCTTTTGATGAAAGTTTAATCACTGACATGTTGGTCCTTTCTTTAATATACACACTTAAGGCTACACATTTCTCTCTAAGCACTGCATTATCTCTTTTGTACAGGTTTTGATACATCATATCTTAATTATAATTTACTTCAGATAACTTCCCAATTTTTATTTTGATTTCTTTTTTCATTGACTTGTTATGTAGACCCCTCTTATTCAAATTCCAGACTTTGGAGGTTTTTCTGGTTATCTTAAAGTTATTAAATATTAGTTATTAAATCCCCTTGTGACTAGGGACATATTTACTCTGATTCCAGTTACTTGAAATTTATTACAACTTTCTTTATAGCCCAACATGTTAATTTCAGTAAATTTTCAGAATTATATTATCTCTGAATACATATAGTTTTACTTCTTCCTTTCTGAGTGCCTTTTCTTTTTCTTACCTATTTTAGCTAGAGTTCCTGGCACTATGATGACCGCGAGTGATGAGAATGAGCACTCTTCCCTTGGTTCTGATCCGGGGAGGAAAACATTTAGCCTTATACCATTAAATATGATGGCAGTTGGGGTTCTGCACACGTAGACTTTGTTGGGTTAAAGGAGTTCTCTTCTACTTCTAGTTTGTGTAGCTTTTTCATGAAAATATACTAGATTTGCTTCAAACAGATAAGGATCTAATTCAGATGATTATGTTGTTTCTGTCTTAATTTTATTAATATGATAATTAATTTTCAGATGTTAAACTAACCTTGTACTCCTGAAATAAACCCAATTGATCATGCTACGTAATCCTTTTTATACAGTGCTGAATTTAGTAAGCCAGTAAGTCTCTCAGCCTCTGCTGAGGGGCTGTGTGTACATGCATTAGGACGTGCCGTCACTGCTCTAGCAGTTCACAGCTCTGCTTTGGCCTTCACTTCCTGCTTCCACAGAACCTCAGGATTAACCAGAGATGAGCAATTAGGGTCTTTTAAGTTATTTCCTGGACATGTTCACAGCCCTGCATATGCACATGTCCTTTTAGATAACCATAGATATTCAGAGCCTCTACAAACACCTTGTTCCCCAGATTTTCATTTTAAGTTTTCTGGTCAGCCTCCAGTTTGCCCCAAATGGTGCCAATGATACATTAGGCAGCTGCACTGTTGAACAATTGCTGCTGCTGGTTTTGGCAAATACCCTAGGGACAGTGCTGTTTGCTCGTAGTGAGCTGAGTCAGGTTATATAAAGTCAGACTCTGAGAAGAAGATTTTCCAGGGAGCAGCCAGGGAATTCAGGTCGATTAGTAACAGTTATCTGGGAATGCAGTTTGAGGAGCTGTAATTACCTATGTGTTAGATCATTTGGCCAGTGGCCCAAGTCATCCATACTCTTTTCTGTATTGTCCTTCTTTTTGCCTTCTGTGCCTCAGTTTGGCATCTTTTATTGGTGTGTCTTCTATTTCATTGGTGCTGCTATAAACAGCCTGCTATTAAATGATCCACTGAGTTGCTAATTTCAGTTATTTAATATATTAATCATAATTATTGTAAGCTCCTTGTCTTTTTCTATTGTCTAATTTATTCTCTAGGTTATTGATAAGATAGCCATAACTCTTCATGTGTGTTTTTTTTTAATCTTTATTGATACAGAATTTGCAGAGCATAAAGTTCACCCTTCTCTTAGTTTTTAATAGTTTGGCAGACATTGTGTATAAAATAAGTATAGAGGTTGCAAATGGTGATTTATTCATTACCAGAGAGGATTCCCTTTTTTCTCAGTTAGGTTTAGGGATGGTCACCTCCATCCAATCTCAGATTAAGTTCATTCAGAGCAGGGTAAAAGTTTCAGAAAATTGAGCTACTTTTGGTTAACCATCATTACACCATGACTCTGTAGTCATTCAAGACTGTTAACTGATCATCTCACTGGTCTCTGTCTATACTGAAAGACTATGAGGATGCGGTTCTTACGGAAATAGCTTTTGAAAGGTGTCCTCTTTAGCTTCTGCTCAATAAGGCTTCAAAATTTGGCAAATGTCTTGAGGGGAATTTCCTCTTTGGTTTTGAGGGTTCCTTCATCCTCTGACCTTAGCACACACCAAAGTCAAAATCTCTGTTGGCTTTTCTGTCCTACAGCAGCTACCTCCCGACACTGGACTTGCAACCTCCATCTAAGCCCTGAGTCAGAGCTCCTACATAGTATTGGCTGCAGATTCTAGGGCGAATTCACCACTCATTTCAGTACCTTAATCTCTGGCCTATTTTATTTCTGCTTGGATCCAGTTTACTGTTGACAGGGCCCTGAACTCCTAAGCAGTGAAAGTCTAAGGGAGACTTCACCTTCCTTTTCCGGGCTTTCCTCCTAACTCCTTACTGGCACTCGTTTTGACAATTCAGCCACGGAAGGGGGATGTGCGGAGGAAGCGAAGATTATATGTCAGTCCTCAAACCACAGTTCACTGTCTGATCCTTAGCTTATGCCCCACTGGCAAATGCATTCATTCTGAAAAGCAGTTGCTTGTCTGTCAGCTCACTTTTAAGTGGTTCTTCCCCTCTATGGAATCTTATTTCCTCAAGTCTTCTTAGCTTTCACAGATCTCTGCTGTCTTTAAAATATAATTTTTAATTTATCTGTCTGTTTTTGTTGTTATCAGTATTAAAAATAAAAACAGAAAGCTTCTAAAGAAAAAAACAGTCCAACCACAGAAGAAATGTAAATGTCATATTCAAGTGAGAAAATAAGTCTCAGTATAAAAGAGGAAATGCAAATAAGTCAAAAAGGCATCATCCTTCACGTATTAAACTAGCAAATAAAAGGAAAGAATATTTCCTGTTGTTACATGTTAAAAGCTGTAAACATTTAAAAATAATAAAGTAGTATATTTTAAGAAGCTAAATGGGTTCATACTCTGTCAGTTTTTATCTCTCTAAAATATGTGGGAACTAATTTGATAACTAAAAAATTTTATAAGGATGATCATATAGTTAATTGAAATAGAGAAAAATTGACAAAAATTTCAATGTAGAAACTAGCAGAGTGTTTAAATAAATTATGCATATTTATAAATGATTATCATACTACTAAAATGATATTTTCAAGAAATTTGTAATGTCATGGAAAAATACTTGCTACTAATGTTTATTCTAAAACAGGTTGCCTAATTATTCCTATAATTTCAGTAATAATATGCAATAGCTTTGTAAATCTAAAATCTACCTGTATAGAAAACAATGAGCTGTTAGTAAGCTAACAGATTAACAGTGTTTGCTTCTTTACCATGAGATTACAGATTAGTCTTTATACTTTTCCCCTAGTTTTCAAGGTTTCTATAATATGTATATGTGACTTTTGAAATCTGAAAAACAAAGGAATTACATTAAAATGATATGGAAGATTTTGATATAAATCATCATGTTTAGGGTGTGTATAAAAGGCCAAATACATACATTTAGGTCTAATACCTTTTTCTTAATTGAGATGACATTGGTTTAATACATTATATAAATTTCACATACGCATTATATTTTGACTTTTGTATACGTGACAGTGTGCTCATCACCAAAAGTTTAGTTTCCATCTGTCACCATGCAGTTGACCCCCTTTACCCATTTCATCCTCCTTCCACATCCCTTCCCTTCTGGTAATCAGCATTCTCTTCTCTGTACCTATGTGTTTGTTCTTGTTTTGTTTATTTTGTTTGTGTTTATATTCCACATAGAAGTGAAATCATACAGTATTTGTCTTTCTCTGTCTGATTTATTTCACTTAGCATAATACCCTCCATGTCCATCCCTGTTTCATCTCTTTTATGAAACATCCATATTCCATTGTATATAAGACATCTTATATATCCATTCATCTATTGATGGGCACTTAGATTGTTCCCATATCTTGGCTTTCATAAATAATGCTGCAGTGAATGTAGGGGTGCATGTATCTTTCCGAATTCATGCTTTTGTATTTTTCAAATAAATACCCAGAAATAGAATATCTGGATCATATGGTAGTTCTATTTTTAATGTTTAAAGGAATCGCCTATTTTCTATAAAGGCTGCACCAATTTACATTCCCACCAACACTGTATGAGGATTCTCTTTTCTCCACATTCTCTCCAACACTTGTAATTTCTTGCGTATTTAATAACAGCCATTCTAATGGGCATGAGGAGATATCTCATTGTGGCTTTGATTTTGATTTCCTTAATAATTAGTGATGTTGAACATCTTTTCTTGTGCCTGTTGACCATCTGTATGTCTTCTTTGGAAAAACATCTATTCAGTTTCTCTGCCCATTTTTCAATGAGTTGTAAGAGGCTTTTTATATATTTTGGATATTGACCCCTTATCAGATATATGATGTGCAATATCGTCTTCCATTCGGGAGGTTATCTTTTCTTTATTGATAGTGTACTTTGCTGTGCAGAAGCTTTTTAGTTGATGTAGTCCCATTTGTTTTATTTTCTTTGATTTCCCTAGTCTGAGAAGATCTGTCCAGAAAGATATTGTTAAGATTAAGTCAAACAACATATGACCTATGTTTTCTTCTAGGAATTGTATGGATTCAGGTCTTATATTCAAACCTTTAATCCATTTTGAGTTGATTTTTTGCGTATGGCTTAAAATAATGGTCTACTTTCATTCTTTTGCACACGTCTATTCAGTTTTCTAGCACCATTTATTGAAGAGGCTGTTTCTCCATTGTATGCTCTTCTGGGTTTTAAATTAATTGTCCATATATATGTGAGTTTGTTGTGGGTTTATTTCTGGGCCCTCAATTCTGTTTCATTGATCTTTTTTTTAAACTATGTTATTTTGATTACTATAGCTTTGTAGTGTATTTTGAAATCACAAAGTATGATACATACAGCTGTGTTCTTTTCTCTCAGGATTGCTTTCACCATTCTGGGTTTTTTTTTTTTCTGGTTCTGGTTTTAAGATTTTTTTTTGTTGTATATCTGTGAAAAACGTCACTGGGATTTTGATAGGGATTGCATTGAATCTGTAGGTTGCTTCAGGTAATACAGACATTTTAACAATGTTAATCATCAAATCTATGAACATGGAATATCTCTGCATTTCTTTGTTTCTTCAATTTCTTTGAATAGTGTCTTACGATGTTCAGAGTGAAGTTCTTTCACCTCGTTGGCTAATTTAATTTAGAGGTATTTTATTGTTTTGGTGCAGCTGTAAATGTAATTTTTTCTTAATATCTCTTTCTGATAGTTCATTATTAGTATCTAGAAACACTATATTGTATATTGATTTTGTATGCAACTTTATTTGTTTATTATTTATAATAGTCTTCTGGTGGATTCTTTAGATTTTCTATGTATAAAATTATGTCACCTGCAAATAGTCATGATTTTACTTCTCCCTTTCTGATTAAATGTCTCTTCTTTCTTTTTCTTGCATAATTGCTCTGGCTGGGACTTCCAATAGTATGCTGAATAAGAGTGCAAGAGTGGGCATCCTTGTCTTGTTCCTATCTTAGAGGAATAGACTTCAGTTTTTTCACCCTTGATTATGATGTTAGCTGTGGGCTTGTAGTATGTGGCCTTCTATACCCATTCTACTGAGAGTTATTTTTATCATAAATGGGTTTTGAATCTTGTCAAATGCTTTTTCTGCATCTGTTGAGATGATCATATGGGTTTTTTTCCTTCATTTTGTTAATGTGGTGTATCATGCTGATTAATTTGTGGATGTTGAACTATCCTTACATCCCTGGAATAAATGCCACTTGATTATGATGTATGATTATTTCAATGTATGGTTGTATTTGGTTTGCTAATATTTTGTTGAGGATATTTGCATCTATGTTCATCAGAGATATGAGCCTGTAATTTTTAAACTGTACTTGTCTGGTTTGGGTATCACTGTAATTTTGCCCTCATAAAATGAGTTAGGAAGCATTCTCTCCTGTTCAGTTTTTTGGAAGAGTTTAAGAAGGAGAGGTATTAAATGCTCTTAGAATGTTTGGTAGAATTCAACTGTGAAGCTCTTCATTCCTGACTTTCGCTTTTGGGGAGATCTTAGATCACTGTTTTTTAATCTCCTTATCAGTTGCTATTCTGTTTAGATTTTCTATTTCTTTATCATTCAGTCTTGGAAATTTGTATAATTCTAAAAATGTATCTAAATATATATCCAATTTGTTGCATATAACTGTCAATAGTATTCCTTTGTAATTCTTTGTATTTCTGTTGCAACTATTTGTAATTTCTACTTTTTTATTTCTGATTTTATTTATCTGAGCTTTCTCCCATTTTTTTTCTTAGTAAGTCTTGCTAAAGTTTTGTCCATTGTGTTTATCTTTTCAAACAACCAGCTCGTAGTTTTATTGATCCTTTCTATTGTCTTTTTAGTCTCCATTTTCTTTTCATTCTCATCTTTATCATGTCCTTCCTTCTAAGGTGGGTTTTTTTTTTTTCTAGTTCCTTTAGGTGGAAGTTTAGGTTATTTAATATTTTTCTTCTTTTTTGAGATAGTCTTGTATTAGCTCCCTCTTAGTACTGCTTTTGCTGCATCCCATTGACTTTATGTCATATTTCATTTTCATTCCTCCTCAAGTATTTTTAAAATTTCTTTTTATTTCATCATTGACCTAATAGTTGCTCAGTAGCATGTTGTTTAGTCTCTACATATTTATGATTTTTCCAGCTTTCTTCTTAAATTTGATTTCTGGTTTCTGACCTTTGTGGTCAGAAAAGTTGCTTGATACGATTTCAGTCTTTTAAAATTTACTGAGACTCATTTTGTGTCCTAAAATATGGTCTACCCTTGAAAATGTTCCATGTGCCCTTGAGAAGAACGTGTATTTTGCTGCTTTGGGATTCAATGTTCTGTATCAGTCTATTAAGTTTATCTGGTCTGATATTTTATCTAAGGCTGCTGCTGCTTTGTTGACTTTCTGTCTGGATAAAGTATCCAGTG
This sequence comes from Vicugna pacos, assembly GCF_048564905.1. Taxonomy (NCBI): domain Eukaryota; kingdom Metazoa; phylum Chordata; class Mammalia; order Artiodactyla; family Camelidae; genus Vicugna; species Vicugna pacos. The sequence continues at coordinate 8,822,139 of NC_132993.1, read as the reverse complement.
AGTTAGTGGGGGTGTTAAAGTCCCCTTTTATTGTTTGTGTGCTGTCAATTTCTCCCTGTAAGTCTGTTAATACTTGCTTTATATATTTTGGTGTTGATGTGTATATGTATATGGTGTTGATGTATACACACACACACACATCTCCTTACCTTCTTGATGAATTGTCCCCTTGAGCTTTATAAAATGTCCATCTTTGTCTCTTGTTACCATTTTTGGCTTGAAGTATATTTCGTCTGATATGAGTATAACTACACCTACTTTCTTTTGGCTGCCATTTACTTGGAGTATCATCATCCATCCCATCATTTTCAGCCCACGTTTGTCTTCAGGGTGAGATGAGTCTTTTGCAGTTGGCATAGAGTTGGGTCTTATTTTTTAATCCATCCAGCCACTCTGCATCTTTTGATTGGTGAATTTAACTGATTTACAGTTAGGGTGATTATTGATAAGGACTTAGTATTGCCATTTTACCTTGTTTTCTGGTTTCTCTGTATTTCTATTGTTTCTTATTTCTTGTATTTCTATCTGCCATTTTAGTTTGGTGATTTTCTGTGATGTTATTCGTAGTTTCCTCTTTTTTGTTTCACGTCTCTGCTCTAGATTTACATTTTGTGATCATGATCTTTGTATAAAATGTCTCACAGATAACACAGTCCTTTTTCTGCTGATAGCATCCTATCTTCATTTACATAGATGTGTTTCGTTCTTTTCCTCTTTCCCTTTTATATTTTTTGTTGTTTCAAATTATTCCATTTTATGTTGTGAGTTTGCCACCAAATTGACACTATAGTTATGTTTACTGATTTTCCCCTTTTATGCTATAATTTAGTGTTTAAACTATTCTAATATAGAGTTGCAATTTTCTGTCTATTTATCACCTTACTCAAAGTTTATACTTTTGCTGTTTCATTTCATGTAGAAGAACTCTTGAATGTTTCTTGTAAGGCAGGTCTAGGGGTGATGAACTCCTTCAGCTTTTGTTTGGGAAAGACTATTTCTTCTTCATACCTTAAAGATAACTTTTCTGGATAGAGTGTTCTTGCCTGACAGCTTTTAATTTTCAATATTTTGAGTATGCCATTCTGTTGTCTCTTGGCCCATAGAATTGCTGCTGATAATAGCTGCTGATAGCTTAACGGGGGTTCCTTTATGTTACCATCCTATTTTCCCTGACTGCCTTTAAAAATTCTTTGTCACTGAGTTTTGACAGTTTTAATATAATGTGTCTTGGAGAAGGTCTTTTTATGTTGAGTTATTAGGTGTTCTTTTAGCTTCATGGACATATATATCCAGTTCTTTCCCCAGGTTTAGGGTGTTCTCAGTTATTATTTCTTTAAATAAACTTTCTACTCCCTTCTCCCTCTCTTCTCCTTCTGGGATACCAATTATCTTTATGTTGCCCTTCCTAATGAAGTCAGCTAGCTCTTACAGAATTCCTTCATTTTTAAAAGATTTTAGTTCTCTCTCCTCTTCTATGTTTTACTTCTAGATTTATATCTTTGATCTCACTAATTCTGTCTTCCACATCATCTACTCTATTTCTAACACTCTCTATTGCCTTCTTTATCTCACTTACTGAGTTCTTCAGCTCCAGACTTTCTGTTTTGTTCTTTAAGTTCCAGTCTCTTTGGTAAAGTATTCCTTCTATTTATTAATATTACTGCTAAACTCATTAATTATTGCTGAGTTTTCTTGGAGCTCATTGAGTTTCCTCATGATAGCTATTTTGAATTTTCTATGAGTTAGATTGAAATAGTCCATGACTTTAATTTTGGTTTCTAAAGGCTTGTCATTTTCTTTTTGTGATGCCAGGTTACCATGATTTTTCATAGTGATTGATAATTGTACCTCTGCAAGGGCATTTGAAGTAGAGAGCACCTTTCTGCTTTAGGAAAAAGGTTTTGTTTGTTTGTTTGTTTTTGGTTTTTACTTTATTCCGACAATTCAACAGGTTAGTAATTAGAGGACTTTCTTTCATTTTTCAGTAAGTGACGGTATAGCATTTGCTTTTGGTTTCTCTTACCTGAGCTGCCTCTGGCTATATTTTGAGAACTAGTACTTTCCACCCTTCACTGCCTCTGCCAGAGGTGCTGCCCAGTGCTGTTCTGGTCACGGTTTGTGCCTCTGGGGTCACCTGTGCCTTGCTGCTGCTAGTGTCACTGCTATTGTTGGCATCGCTGCCTGGGGCTCCAGGATGAGTGGGCGCCCCTGCCAAATCTGGGGTTGGGTTCACAGGCACCACTCTTGTAGGGAGTGGGGCTGGAGTCACATGCCCTGCCTCTGCTGCTACTACTAGGCTCTCTGGGGCTGTGAGCTCAGCTGCTGTGGCTTGGGGGCAGGACTGCGGGCATTTCCTCAGCTCTTCTCCAGGCTTTACCTCCTTGGCGTGTCCCAGTCCACCTACCTTTAGATACACAGATGTGTGGAACTCTCTGCCTTCCTGGTATGTTGGGCAGAGGAACTTTCATTGAGTTGTGGCTATTTTACTGGTTGTAGACTGAACGGGAGAGACAAAAGGAGGGTTTAGTGACACCATCATACTGATACTGCTTTTGGTCTAACATCTTTTGTAGGCACTTCAGGGCTGAAAAAAAATATATGCACCTGATAGAGAAATGAGATATATTTTTAATATTAGATATAATTTTTTATTTCTGTAATAGCTGTTATCTTGGCTTTTGGTTAAACTTAATTTTGAAAACTTTCTTTCAAATGAAGCCACCTACTCTAGTATTTTTTTTTAATGATTTAAAAATTGATGCCATTCTGGTTATGAACGGTGAATCCTACACCCCGAGTTCCCTGTTACCTGCTTCAGGCAATTCCTGAGGAGCCTCCCAGGCAAAGCTACTATCTGAGAAGACAGAATAAATGATGTTAGTTTAGAGTAGCGTTTCTATAGAGAGAAGTTTGGTAAATATTTCATTTATTTATGATCTAGCTCTACTAGCTTGAACTATTCTGACTCTGCCAGATAACACTGTATGAGGTAGTAGAAAGCTAAAAAAATATGGGTTGCATTTAGACAGTTAAAAAACCAAATATTTCTAACATAAAGACTCAGAGTATGTTCTATTTTATAGTAGAGTTATAATGTAAAAATATTTCTAAATCTGCACACAGATTCTTTCTTCATAGTGTTTAAATTTGTGATGGTAATAAAAGAAAGTAGTTTAAGCCCTAAAATATTAACTTGTTTGCAATATTATTAGATGCAGATAGTAAAACTAGGAGTTACCCTTTTTAAAGATTACCCAGTACAAAGTTCTGTGCTAAACACTTACATATGTTTTTTAATACAATCTTAACCTCAATAATATGAGATAGATATAAATGACCATTCACCATTGACCATTCCCACTTTATAAATACGAACATTAAGTTTGGAAAAATAAAATAAAAAACAAGTAATATATGGCCAAATCAGAATGTGGCTGTAAATGTAAGAGCTGGCACTCTTAACCCTATGCTTCTATCTCCCCATAAAATTTAAAAGTACAGCTTTTCTCCTTTTTTCAGAGACAACATTTTTTAATGTAAAGAAATCAGTCACCTTCCTTATTTTTGTACTGCATGTTTTTATTGGGATTTTAGCATGAAACAGATTGTACACTTAAATTAGGATAATTCAAAGAGAGCTTAAAAAGGGGTCTATTTCTAACATGTGAGCAGAATGTGGGGAAACTTTAGGGATAGTGCAAGATCACAGAGCTAACTACAGCAGCTGTGGTTGCCACTCTGAGACCTGAAAAGATGTAGTTCTTGGTTACCTAAACCCAGCAGGAGATACTGATAGAAACTGGGTCAGCATGAGAGCATCTGTGACTTTCAGTCCAGAAACACAACCATCTTGAAGCAAGAGGGAGCCAGGAACTGATTAACCATCCTGACTTCATGTTCAGGCTTCCTCTGGGCTAAATACAAACTGAAGCCAGCAGACAAAATAGTCCAAAGATGGAGTCTAATACAGAGGGGAGGAGAAAAGTTCTGCAGGGACAGACAGAGGTACTGTCTGCATACTCATGCAACACAAATAAAAATAATTCTTACATAGTCCCTTCTAATTTTGGCTATGTAATATTACAATTTTTAAGTACATCAAAATAAATTTTAAATTCTACTTTTCTCAATTAGCACTTTAAAGTTTCAATATTTCTTAGTTACTTTTGTTTATTTTATTCCAAGAAAAATTGTATGTGTAAATAGAGCTGCCTTTATTATAGAAATCATTATTGAGAAAACAACTTAAATTTAACATTTAATCGATCAAGCAAAATTCATCTAATTTACTTAGTCATAAGCCAAATGGCAATGAAATGTTTAGCAAAAAGCTTTTAACTGTGCTAGCAATGTTTGTGGTATAAAAAAAGAGTTAACAAAACATATTTTAATTATTCACATTTTAAGAGCTTTAGCATAGAGGTCAACACTAATGGCTAAAAGAGGTATATACACAATCTTAATGTTATATCATGCCAATAACAAAAACATGCAAAACTTACTTAGTGATTACTGTATACAGGATGCTCTGCTAAAGCCTCTTCCCTTCATCATCTCAGTGCTTCACCTGAAGTCCTATGAGATACATTGTGCTATTAGCCTTATTTTAAAATAAGGAAATGGAGAATTAAAGAGACTTAGTAATTTGATCACATATAACATTTTCCATTCATTCATATCTTCATTATTCAAAATATATCTTTTGTAGTATTAAGCATAGGCAGCCTGAAGGCAAGGACCATATCTTCCGTCTCTTCACTCCCTTCAGGCTGCAGTGCTGAGTATCTTGGAATGAATGTCATTTTCCATCAAGGTATGACCCATGCTTTTCAGGGGCAAAGCACTGGGCTATATCCAAAAGTGCAGGATCTTTTCAGCATCTGGAAAAGCCTGGCATGCTTACTTGAGAGATTTCTTGTGGTTTCTGGAGTAGCTCAGCATTCGTCACCTGCTGGACATTCCCTGAAGGATCTGAGGTAAAATTTTCACAAGATTTAATTTTGAGGCTTGTCCGAAGTCTCCTGATGGGAGTTCTTCTCCATGTGAACAGGTCCAAGGTCTCAGGAGGCAGTGCTGCTTTTTCTGGCATCAATTTATTTGATCACAGGCCTCTAGTTAACTTGCTTTAGGGGAAATGAAATGGGACCAAAACCCACAGACCCTATTGCAGGGACAGATTGAAAGAGTCCTTCAGTCCATCCCTGAGTGTGTGAGCTGGTTTCTGTTGTGAGTTCCTTCAACAGGACGTTCAGTTGTAGAATAGCTACCATTTTAGAACACAGGACAGACTGCCAGAGAACCCCTTCCTTTCACGTGCTCCTAATCAGCACACTAGGTAATGGTAAGAACCTCCAGGAAGGGGAGCTGGCCCCAGTTCCCTTACAGACTTTCAAGAAGTTAACACGTGGAAAGAACATCACTGGAATAAGCACTGTCGTTTAAGATGAAGGTCACTGCTTAGAATCAAACAGGTGGACCGGGATACAGTCAGCGTGGAATTAATTCAACCCTTGTTCCAAAATTGCTAAACTCCAAGTGGCCAAAAGTGAAGGGGAAAAAGAGCTAACACTTTTCTAGTATTTCTGTTGGGCAACACTTTGTCTAAGCACTGAAGAGTTTGTTAATTTACTTCATTTTCAAAGCATGGAGCTGGGTATTACCAGTTTCTTCTCTTAACAAATGAGGAAGCTGAACACAAAGACACAAAGAGATTAAAACATGTGCCCAAGAAAACACAACAAATAAGTAATGGGATTGGGTGGGATTCAGACTCATGAAGTCTAGCATCTCAGTCTGTGCTTTTACCACAGTGCTATATTACTTCTCAAATACACTTACCTACAGATAGGACCTCTGGAGTCCCAGTGAAGAAATATGCTTTGGTGTGTCCTTTCTTAGAAGACTCACCCGACCATTTGGAGGCAATTTCTGAGGAAGATCTTCTGGTGTATAAATTATCCAGAGGGTAATTTACCTAGAGAAATCACAAAATGACGAACGGTCAAATCCCAAGTTTTATTTTTAAAATTGAATTAAAATGCCTTCTTTAAAATTTAAGAACTCTTGCATAAATTTTCACCGATCCAGTTGCTGGGGACCTGTGTCGTCATTTGATTGATGGCACTCATTTGGTGTTCAGTAGCTACTGCCCCTTTCAGATTGAATTGTATTCCTGTTTATTGCAGTTTTTCATAGTTCCTACCAGAACAGGCCATGTGAGTCTAGGACCTTGATGTACTGGTCCATGATTTCGTATTTCCTAAACTGTGCACATAGACAATTGAAAAGGACCTATACTTAGAGACTGCTCTGTATTTTGTAAGCCTGATGCTTATACAGTATTGGGAACTCTTTAAGGAAAATAATATAAAATTATAGATACAAAATCAGCTGTAAAAATGAATACTGATTTAAATTAGGAAATATTGATGAATTACAATTTATAAATATTAGGTTACACAGTGCCAAGACATCTAGAGAATCCATTTATATTAAATTAGAGTTTGACATGCTTTTATAAAACTTTCTCCAAAATTCTAGCTCTCTAGTCTTTGACTGCCTCTCCTTATGACAATGATTTTTATATTATTACTGTCTATATAGAGAATATAACATTAATTAACCAAGTCATAACAAACCAATGTATTTATTTATCACTGAAACCAAACTAAATCCATCCCCAGCTCAACTGACCCTCAGTTATATCCCCAAAATGGCCACAGTCACTTCAGCATCATCCGACACAACAGGAAATATGATGGAGGGGAAGCCAGGAAAAAAAAAAAAGTTAGTAGTCTTCAGCAAAAGTAGTTGAAATGCATGATTTTTGCTAAGTCCGCACAAACACGAGTGTCTCAGTTAGCCTAAGCGATCAAAATACCACAGACGGAGTTGTTTCAGCAACAGAAAGTCATTTTCTAACAGTTCCGGAGGCCGGGAGTCAGATCTGGGTGCCAGCATCGTGAGTTTTTGTTGAGAGCTCTCTTTCTGACTTGCAGTTGGCCACCATCACCTTGCGTCTTCACAGTAAGTAGCAGAGGAAGAGCTCTCTGGTACCCCTTGTTATAAAGACACTGCTCCCGTCAGAATCAGAGCCTCATCCCCAAAGTCAGTCATAATGGGGGTTAGAGCTTCAACCTAAATCTGGGGGGATACAGCTGAGCGAGCAATGTGTTTGTATGATTGTGTAGCCAAGGTCCCTCCCGGGAACTTGGAAGGGGTCTGTGCAAGTGAGGATCGTGAAGCTTAAGCTCCTGCAGTTTCTTGGTGTAACTACCTCTGCGCACACGCCTTAGAGAAAGTCTCTGGGGGGGAAGATGGTCAGCACGAGAGGAGAGGTCAGGGCGCTTTCAGACCGCACCTGCCGCAGGGAGCCGGGGACGCTGACTGAGATGAGCTGAGCTGTCACCGTACTGAGTTAACGTAGTTACTGAAACAAACCAGAATGAGCTAGCAGGTAGATGCTATTGTAACCCCAACTCATATCCCACCTCCAAAACTGCCTTTGGAGACCCCAGATAGCTGGGGTCATGCAGGCATCTACTAGTCTAAGGAGACAGCACATAGGTGTGAGTGGTTCTTTTCCATCAGATTATATGTGAACTATTTAAACACTAGGATGTTTATCAATATACATTAATAATATGTGCATATGTGTTTACATATATAATAACAGACGAATAAGTGAGAAAATCACTATTAGACACTGGTAGTGTACCATATGAACAAGCAATTGACGTGTAGGTAATAAAATGAGGTGATACCAAATTTTTACTATGTACAAGGCACTCTTCTAGGCATTTAACATGAATTAACTCATTTGATCCTCTCAATAATCCTATGAGGCAGGCATTACTCTCCATTTCTTCTAAAGTTAAGGCCACTGAAGGAGAGAGAAATGATGTTACTTATCTGAGACCACCCAGATGGACAGTGGAAGAACTGAGATTTGAACTTCAGCCGTCTTCTTCCAACCTGTGAAATATACTGTAACATTACTTTGATGATTTTAAGCATATTTCTATCAATAAAAAGCATGATTATAGGATAATGTACTCTAAGGTCTTAAGGTCTTATACCTTGGAGTGCATTATCCTGTAATGATTGTTTAGAATCCCATCCAAGCCTCTTTACCTGTGTTCACAAACCCTCACTTTTTCCCTACAGGAGAGAAACCACCAGCTCTAGCCCTGAACTTCAGTACTTAGAGGATCATGGGTGAACTAAAACATTTCCCCTACTCCCTCTTTCTAGACATTTTGGAAAAGATGAAACACCACTATTTATGTCTGTCTGGCCCTCACTCTTTCCAAATAGTGCTTATTTATTCTGATCTGATTAATTTATGTTAGTTACAAAAATAGGATAAAGTTTTCCTTGTCCAATTATAAGATTTATAACAAGAAAATGAAACATAGAAATAAATTACAGTCCCCTCATTATGTTTTAGGGGAATTATCAGAGCCTCATCTCTCTAATTATTTCAGGATCTTTGGGAATTTTTGAATTTATGTTTCTTTTTATGTATGGAAATATTAGTATCTGCCCTATCTCACAGTCCAGGTGCTGATATATGACGAATATGATTTAGAGTCTAAAATATATCACTCCAAATTAATAAGAATTCAATACTGAATACTTGAAAAATTACTTTGTGGACTTACATGCTGTATTTTATGTCAGCTAAAACATTTTCCCCTACTCCCTCTTCCTAGACATTTTGGAAAAGATGAAACACTACAATTAATGTCTACTGGTTTGTCTCTTGTTCTTTCGAAATAGTGCTTATTTATTCTGATCTGATTAATCTATGTGTTCATTATAAAAATAAGATAAAGTTCTCCTTTTTTCTCTATCATGTAATAATTTATCATGCAATGCATTCTTCTTTATGGAAATCTATCAAGATTTTCTAAAAGTCAAGTATATTTTGTATATTCTTTTCTCATACAATTACATATTCCCTTGTATAATTTCAAGAGCTTAGAAAGCATTGTTTTCCAACATAGAAATGAGCTTAAAATATGCGAGGGAAGAAAGCTAGCAAGTTGATGCATTTTCTTTTGTGTGAAGCAATGTAAAAAAAGATTTAAATTTTGATTTAAAAATTGCTAAATTAAAACTTCTGATATTTCTTGTTTATTAGTGAAGAAACTTCTTTCACAGTTATTTAGCATAAATAATAGGTTTCTGCATCTAGAAAAGGAAAATGAATACTTTTAACCTCACCTATAAATTGAGAAGTTAAGTATTAAATGGTAATTTTTCTTCTTTTGTAGAGAGAAAAAATGCATAGGATTTATTGCAGTCATTAACTAATGCATTAAAATTACATTAGGGAACTTAGTTTTACTTCATCCAAAGTCTGAAACACTTCAGATTTTAGACAGCAGAAACCTCCCTCAAGACATGTTTAAACTAAACATTCATATCATCACAGACTCAGCAATATGATTTTTAAAAATTATTCAAAAAAGGGCAAGCAGAATAGCAGGAAAATTAAAAACAGGAAAACAAGAGTGAGCTGAGGCAACAGAAACAGAAATGGAGCTGATAGTATTTTTAAAATTATCTAATTCAATAACGCTGAACATGTGTGCCAGACTATTAAAAAAGGGTTCTAATAGCAAGCCAAGTACCTTAGAATTACAGACGCAGAGTACTTTTTATGCTGAGTTATTTCCTTAAAAGTTTATGCTAAAACCCTCTTTCAGAAATCTAATCCTCACGTTGCCTTGGTCGATACAGTCTCACAAAAATATTCTGGCTTCAGAATAAAATAAACATGATTGGGAAAAGGGAGTTTTAGCAAAAGTAGATGTTTAAAATCAGAATAACTGTTCTATACGGCACTAATAGGCATGTTTAAGTTAATAGTTCTCTCGCAGGGCCGTGCAGAACATCACTGTTCTGTGCTAACGGAGGCAGTGCTGCCCCGCCCTCACATGGCCAATGGGCAGCCCCAGGTCTGCCCCTTTGGACCCCAGGACACCAGCTCCCCCTGGGCTGAGCTCCCGGTGTGCCAGACAAACCCAAAGCAGAAGTAGCCCACTTTCTGGTGGTTATCTTTTGATTAATGGTAACTTGTTTGGCTATTTAGACAACAAAAAGAAAAGAAAACATTAAAATAGTTAAATGACTTTAAAATGGAAAACAAACAAAACTCTAGGAAAATTAGCATCAAGAGAAAAATGTGTTGTGATCTAGGCATAGCTCTTTCAAGCATCAGGCAAATCTAAATACTTCAGAAGACATAGGAAATACGGCCAATAAATTCCTCATGGTAGGTTGATTGTAAGAGATCAATTACCAAATGTGAGTTACATCTCCGCAGACATGCTGGAATGGCCTGGGACGGCTCTGCTTCTGGTAGCATTTCCGTCTCCGTGGGAACTCTCTGCATCAGGAGCCTTAGGGGTGGAGAAGGGGAGAAGGGTGCAGGATGCAAGAGAAGAAAAATTGTAACGCTTGCCTAGGAAATGAAGGCACGAACAAAAGCAACGGGTGCAGTTTCTTTGGAAAATAGGCTTCAGAAAGATTATTTTTGTAATTTCTGCAAATATGACATTGTATCTTAATTTATTCCAGCATTTGCAGCACTCTTCCCCCAAAGTGATCAAAACCTATTTAAAAATTTATTTTAAAATATTTTTTAAATTATTTTTAAGAAGTCACAAAACCTCTGGCAACACAGAAATACATCTCTTCCCTCTCTGCATTCCTGCTCTTCCACAAAAGTAGCCTCAATGAATGGTTTTGCCTGTCCTCTTTCTCTACATATTCACACACACACAAATATAGAAAGGATTGCTGTGGCTAATGCATCTTTGCACATGAATATAGAATTACTTTCAATGAAATCATATATACACCGTCTAGTGAGCTGTACATTTCTGTAAATCTAGAGCTATTTCACACTTTCATGAACTTTCACTGTATTTCAAAATGTGCATACCCTGTAATTCATTAGTCATTATCCTACTGATAAGATACTTAGTTTCCTATTTTTTTCCCTATTGCCAACAATGGTGCAGTAGCATTCTTATAAATATGCATTTGAATGTATTTGTGATGATTTCGGTGGGGTAGACAGTAAGTATGCACATTTTCAATTTTGACAGATCACTGTCAACTTGTCAACCTTAAAAGCAGTACCAGACAAAAAAGCTCCATCAGCTGTGTATGAGGATACCAATTTTAGTAGTCTGTTTTACCATTGTAAGTTACCGTATTCTCATTGGCAGTTCCACAATCTAATTAATGAACACTGAAATCTTATGATCACATTTATTTGTGTTACTGACTACTCAGGACAATATTTTGTAAGCTTGTTGGCCATCAGCATTTTTTTAACTGAGAATTTCAGCTTTTGTCCTTAATCATTTTTTCTTTTGCTACTTCTTCTTTTATGAGTTACATCCCTGTAACCCCTCTTCATACATAAATATGAAACATTTTATTGCAATATGCATACTTTTCAACTGTTCCTTAACTATGCTTATAATGAATTTCATATACACGGAGTCTATTAACTTAAGTGGTCATATCTATCTTTTTCTTTATACCTTTAAAATGTTCTGTCTCATGTAGGAAGAGAATTAATGCAGCAGACTTTCTCTCCTGTCTGACTGTTACCCAGCTCCTGGGCATCTGATCCTGGCAGCCCTGTTTTCCTGCAGGAAGTCCCCCCAACACTGAAGGGATCAGGTGAGACAAAGTCCACTTGGACTCTGAGGACTCTTACACGCAGTGGACTTGGCCAGTGAAGGAACTGGGTTCCAAGCTGCACAGAGTGGAGGCACGTGCCCAAGGCCGTGTCAGAGTGAGGAAAGGTCAGCCCTGAAACTTCTGCTGTTAAATTGGATAAAGAGAAGCTGTTATTCATTCACTGAGGCCCTCGACTAGTTAGACATGAACCTAGAACTTCTTGTGTCTGTTTTGTCAAACTTAAGTAGACTTTGCCTGAAAATAAATCCAACGCAAAGGAAAGCAATGAAGAAAGATGTAGAGAAACGCATTTCTGATGATACTACTTGGGGACTGGTATCGACAGTGCCTAAAGCCAACATAACTTGGGCTCTTGAGTAACATGAGTAAATTCTTAAGTGGTTACATTATTGAAATGGTGGTTTAAACAGAATTCCAATTCTGCCTTGGATTTAAAAAAAAAGAACTCTCAAACATTTTCCACCCAGATATAATTTTTTAAAATCTCTTATGCTTTCCTCTGTATGGTTTCATATATTTAATAGTTTTCTCACTATGTTTACAATAGAGTCATTATAAAAATATTAAGCAATACACAGAAACTCAAGTGAGGAAGTAAAACCATCCTCAATTGTGTGAAAAAGCACCACTTTCATAATGTTCTGATATGCCCTTCTAGACAGACCTTGCCACCCCCCACATACTTTTACATATGCCTTACACTTATTAGTTATTTTCTAATACATTCTTAATTTTATAGCATTTTGGTATTGTTTTTACTTATATCCCTCTCACTGTCTTTTTCCCTTCTACCTACCACAGCATGTAGCTTATGTTAACAACCTGGTGTGTACTTTTCTCCATGTTCCTAGTAGCATTATTGCTAAACATATGCACACATAAAATGGATTTTTCCATTTTTGCCTAACATATGGGATATTTTATGCACTTTTCTTCATCTTGCTCTTTTCACAAACTAGGATCCAAGAAATCCCTCCAACTGGTGATATAAATCATTCTTTATTTTTCATATATTTTACTTTAGGAATCAATATCATAATTTATTTCTAAATATTTTGCCTGTAAAAGATATGCTGTAATTTTATCTTTTATTGCAATATCTATATGTATATTTTTCCTTAGTGAACAAAAATATTTCTATTCAAATATTTTGCTCATCTTCTAATACAGTTGCTGGTTTTCCTATTTTTAAGTTTTGAGATGTCTTTATATATTCAGAATATGAGTTCTTTATGAGATATGTGATAATTTCTTCCAGTTGTGACTTTGCATTCTGTTAACAAGGACTTTCAAAGACCAGCAGTTCTTCCTTTTTATAAAACACAATTTATCAATTGTTTTATTTATTATGTTTCTAAGAAATCTTAGCCTAATGCTCAATCACAAATATTTTCTCCTCAATTTTCTTCTAGAAGTGAGGTCTTTAAATTCACGTCCATGATCCATATTACGTTAAATCTGTAAGTGATTCAAACCATGAATTATTATTCCTCTTACGTATTATTGCATTTAATTTACTAAAGTGAAGACAGTTGGCACGTACTTTTCTTGATGGGAAGGATTTTTACTACAAATTGTTGACACAAGGCTATTCAGGTAATATATTTCTTCTTGAATGAGCTCTGGTAGTTTTTGTCTTTTAATTTGTTCATTGTATCTAATATTTAAAGTGGACGTTTTTGTAAGCAGAATATAGTTGGGCCTTGCTTTGTATCCATTTTGACAATCACTGCCTATTAACTGAGTAGTTTATATTATTTAATATGATCATTATTATGACTGGTTCTAAATCTACCAGTTGCTACAGTTTTTCATTTATCCTGTTTGTTCCTGCTCCACTTACTTCCACTGTCATGCATTCTTTTAGATTAATTTAGTGTATTTTATGATTTTTTTCTCTTTTGTTGAATTAGTGCCTGTAACTCTTTTTTTGTTTGTTTTAGTCTTTGCTTGTGTTTATATTATGTATTTTAAGTTATCATAATCTACATTCAAATGCTATCATACCTTTTCATGCATAGTATACAAAACTAACAAAAGCATCCTTTCATTTTCGCTTTACCAACCAATGTCTTATGGTCATACATACGTTATACAAAGTCCAAAATACAGTATTTTTTTAAACAGTTAATTATTTGGAGATTTTTACATAATAAAAATGTATTTTATAGTTACGTACATAATTACCATTTTGGTACTCTTTAAACCATTGTGTATGATCTAGATTTAAACTTTGTGTCATTTTATTTCTCCTCGAAAAATCTGCTGTAGCATTTCTTATATTTCAGGTTTATAGGTAAATAATTCTTTTAGCCATTGAATATATGAAAATGTTATTTCACCTTTATTTTGTAGACACATAACCCTACATTACTTGTCTGGGTTTTTATATTCCTTGCAGTATGTTAAAGATACTGTTCCACTAGCTTTGGGCTTATCCGATAATCCTTTGACAAGCCTACTGTTACTTTTATTTCTGTTCCTGTGTATGAACTGTTTGTTACTCCTCTAACTACTTTTTGATGAGTTTCTTTATCACTGGTTTTAAGAAAATTAACTATGATGTGCCTTCATATAATTTCTGTCATGTCACTGTGTTTGGGGTTTGTTTTAGCTTCTTAGATCTGTGGGTTTAGTTTTCATCAAATTTGCACCATTTCAACCTTTATTTTTCTAATGTGATTTTTGACTTTCTTCCCCCATTCTACTCCCTCTTTCTGGAACTCTGATTACACTTGTAATAAGCTGTTTGTTTGAGTTTGTCTCGCAACTCAGTGATGAACAATTTATTTTTTTCACTCCCTTTTCTGTTTTATTTGGGATAGTTTCCATGACTGTATCTTCAAGTTCACTGATCTTTTTTTCTGCAGTGTCTATTCTGCCATTAGTCCTATCCAGTGTGTTGTACATAAGACATTGTAGTTTTCCTCTCTAGAATTGAATTTGTATCTTTGATAGATCTGTGTTTTACTAAGATGTTCTCTCCTTTCCTCAGGCTTCTTACACATATAGAATAAGTTATAAGTGTTTTAGTGTTATTGTTACTAATTCTACAATCTATGTTTTGGGGATTAATTTTGATTGATTTTTATCATTTTGGGTCATATTATCTCGCTTCTTCTCATACCTGGTAATTGTTGAATGGACGCCTTCTTATATCTATATACCTTTGTATTCCTACAAATAGTGCTCAACTTTGTTATCAGACACAGTTAAGTTACGTGAAAATAATATTTTCCTGTCTTGCTTTGAAGTTTCAAGTTTTAAGGCAGGACCATACAGTTTTAGTGCAGGTCTAATTCTTCCCTCCTACTGGGGCAAATCCCTCCTGAGTGGTCTGCTCAGTGACCTGTGAACTATGAGGTTTCCCCTCTGTCTGTGGGAGTGGGAACTACATGTGGCTTCGTGTGATCTTTGGGGTTGTTTTCCATTGTTTGTTTTAGATGGCTGTTCTCTCGGTCTCAGGTAGTTTCCATAAACACTGATCAATATTCAGCTGAAGGAGGGCCATCTACACATCTCTAGATTGCTTTCTCTGCAGTTTCCTCTTCTCAGGATTCTGCCCTTTTTTATTCTACTCTCTTGTCCTATCCAGACCCCTCAACTCTCATTCCTCAACTCAGTACGGGCACCATCCTTTGCCTGGGTTTCACCCCACTGTGATACAGTCTGGGAATTCTCTCCAGAGAGTATACTTCTGTAGTTATAGAGCTCACTTTATTATCTTTTGGGAAATACTGTCTTTAATTGCATAATCTCCAATACCGTTAAAAGTGTTCTCTTACATATTGTGTCCAGATTTTTAGTTGTTTGAACTAGGAATGTAAATTTGGGTGCTCTTACTTTATCTTGGTTATAAGCAGAAGTTTTTAATAGGGATTTTTCCAGTTGAAAGGTAGTAAATGCCAAGAATCACTGTTGACATAGATTGTACTTTCACTGTTAAACAGGTATGTAGGTTATGGTAACTCTAAAAAGCATATTTAACTTAATACAATTCCTCTATAGTTTACGTACAGTTTTCTTAGAGCCCAGTTATTCAAAATTAGCAAGAAACAATCAGTGTTTTAGTGAAATAAATATGTAAGTATATATTTTCGTTAATGGAATAGGTTTGATTAGGCATTTTAGAATTATATAAATGTAAAGGTTAAAGAATATTTTCCCCAAGTATTTCATGGAGAAGGAGACTAATTAACAGAGATTTAAAAAAAAAAGTCATGTTTTTTCATTAAGGTAAGCCATTAAAGGAAAAACACATATTTAGAAAAAGCTTCCAAATTATCTTTTCCCACTCTTGGAATTGTCTGTTGAATTTTAATGTGTCTTCTACTTAAGGATTTATTTAATAATGAAATTAACAAAGGAAAACTTCAAATTCACCTACAGGTATGTATTTTTATTTATTATCAGTGTTTTATTTTTCTTTTTATAGTCTAGACTTCTGTTCCATAAAATTTGCAGAAAAGTATGCAATTGCTTTTAAACATGGAACTATATTGTTCTTTAGCAAGTCATATATTTATATAAAGCACAAATAATTTAGAATTCTATTTGGCATTTCAATATTTTTATCCACTTGGTAATGTAATTATAGTAATTCTGTGGTTAATGCTCTTTGTTTTCCTTCAGCAAACAATCTATTTATCTTTATTAACTTCTCTATATGGAATACATTTTCACGGAGAAGACCAAGAAAATAAGAGCATTCAGTTTCCTAAGTTTAGTTAGTAAGCGTTTATATTTTATGAAATCAAAATACTTAATGTCCCATTTTTGTTTTAGAGGTACTGGAAATACATCAGGAAATTAAAACTCCAGAAAGACCTACTTCTTGCTTTGGGATAAATTTATTATCTTAACTAATTAAAAACTAGTTTTATGGATCTGGATAGAGGGGCACATTTCTAACTTCTCCTAGAGAACTGCTAGTTTTCCCATTGTGATAAAACAAACAAAAGAAACGAACACTTAAAACCCCAGACATTGAGACTCACAGATAGTCTAATGCCAGGATGTGGGAAAAGGTAACAATTATCAAAAGTGTGATAGAATTGGATAGAGGAAAAAAAGCAATGGTTTTAATGTATGGTAAATCCTGCCTTCATGTTCTGAAAATAGACTATCTGAAAAGGCAGAAATTTCTAAAATTCTGTAATTGGTCTTTTGATGCTCTGATGCAGAGATCCAAGGTCTATACCAGGAATTCTTATTAAGGGGAGAAAGCCTTGGATTTCAGCAGAATTAATTGAGAGATTTTACTTTTCTAGCCCTACTCACCTCCCACCTGCCTGAGAGGCAGTTCAGCACTGGAGAGGAGGGTTGCTTTTGGAGTCAGATTATGTAGGCTCGAATCCTGACTCTTCCACTCAGTTTATAGCTCTAGTCAGGTTGCTTTCTGTATTTTGCATCTTCAGCTACAATTGGGAATCAAGAGTAAATCACAGAATTATTTTGATTGAAATAATCCACAAACTGCTTATCACAGTGTTTCTCAATAAATGTTAAATAAATATTAGGTATTACTAGTAATTATTATTATTACTATTGTTGTTATGAGCCATGCAGAGCTATCCTTAAGAATGGAAGTGTCTCACAGCACTTAGAAGTGGTAGCACAGAAAACAAGGTGAGACTTTCCACTTGTCAGTAAGACAACTTGGCGTTCACCCTCCAGAACCCACCAGAGATAAGTAAGGAAATATGCTCACTCTTACACTTGCCCGACAGCACCGCAGTTTTGTACCTTTATGAAGTGATCATCTTTATCAGGTTAAGGAAGCTCTCTTGTACATCTACTTTGTTGAAAGTTTTATAATAAATAGGTGCCAGATTTTGTGAAATGCTTCTTCAGCATAAATTGGCCTCATCACATGAATTTTCTTATTAGTCTCTTGTTGTGATGGATTAACTTGAATTGATTTTTGAATGTTAAAATAGTCCTGCCTACCTGAGGCAAATCTCACTTGGTTGTACAATTATTTTTATGTACTGTTAGATCTCATTTGCTGATGCTTTGCTGAGGAATTTTGCATGCTTTCTGATGAAAGATACTGGTCTCTAGTTTTCCTTTCTTGTAATATCTTTACCTGTTTTGTTATTAAGATAATGCTTATCTTAATGAGCATTCCCCAAAAGTGTTCCCCATGATTCTGAAGTCTTCTGGATGAGCCTGCAGAATGCTGCTAAAATTTCTTCATTAAATGTGTGACAGAATCACAAGTGAAATCACCTGGTTTATTGCTTCTGTTTTGGAAGGTTATTAATTAATGATTCCATTGCATCCTGTGAACATACTTTGGATGATTTATGTTCTCTTAAATTAGTGTTTTATGGCCAGAATGTGATCTGTCCTATTCAGTAGTCCACGTGAGCCTTAGGGAAAAAAAATGTGTATCCTGCTATTTGTAGGATAGAAAATTCTTTAAGTGTCAATTATACCAGTTGATTAATAGCTACTTTTCAGGTCAACTTTATCCTTACTAGTATTTTACCTGCTTGGTCTATCAGTTGCTGAAAAAAAGAACCAGACACTAAAATATGAAATTTTAATAGTGGTCTGTCTGTGCCTCTTTTCAGTTCTGTTTTTCTTTTTATATTTTGGTTTTCTGTTAGGTGCATAAAGGTTTACAATTTTTTTTGAGAATTGACACTTTCATTGTTATTTTATGCCCCTCTTCTCTTTCATACTTCTGATTTTTGTTGGGAAAGAATATACTGCTCCAGCCTTAAGTTTATCAGTGTTATCATGGTATATTTTTCTTCACCTCTTTACTTTCAACTTAATGTGAGTCCTTATATTTTAAATGTATTAGTTGTAGGCTGTGTTCTCTTTAATAGTGTTGTGGAGATAGTGTTTTAAGGAAACTCTTAATTATGATAAATATACAGAAAAATTCTACATGAAATGACAAAAGAGAATTGAGTCTCTGGTGAAGTGCCTTGGAGTTGTATGAGTTGTTCGTCTATTTTGGATGTTAACCCCTGATCAGATACACGATTTGCAAGTGTCTTCTCCCATTCAGTTGGTTTCCTTTTCATTGTGTTGACGTTCCCTTTGCTGTGCAGAAGGTTTTTAGTTTGATGTGGTCCCACTTGTCTATTCTTGCTTTTGTTCCCTTTGCTTTTGGTGTCACCTGCAAAAAGTTACCACCAACACTGATGTCACAGAGCTTACTGCTTTCTGTTGTTCTTCTTGGAATTTTATGATTTCAGGTCTTTTATATTTTTAATCCATGTTAATTTTTGCATGTAAGATGGCAGTTTTGTGGTATGATATAAGACAGTTTTATTATTTTAAACATCTGTCCAGTTTTACTAGCACCATTTCTTTAAGAGACTGTCCTTTACCCATTGTATATTCTTGGCTCCTTTATTGTAAATTGACCATTTATTTAGGCATGGGTAAATTTCTGGGCTGTCTATCCTGTTCTCTCTAATGTGTCTATATTTATTCCAATGTCATACTGTTTTGATAACTATTACTTTGTAATACAGTTTGCAATCAGGGAGCATGATGCCTCCAGCTTTCTTCTTCTTTCTCAAGATTGCTTTGGCTATTTGTGGTCTTTGTGGCCCAGACAAATTTTAGGATTGTTTCATTTCTGTGAATAATGCTATTGGAATTTTGACAGAGATTGCATTGACTCTGTAGATTGCTTTGGCTAGTGTGGACAGTTTAACAGTATTAACTGTTCCAATCCATGAACCTCTAATATCTTTCCATTTACTTGTGTCTTCAAGTTACTTTATCCATGTCTTACAGTTTTCAGAGTACAGGTCTTTAGCCTACTTGGTTAAGTTTAATCCTAGCTATTTTATTATTTTTGATGCAGTTTCAAAGGGGACTGTTTTCTTAGTTTCTCTTAAATTTTTGTATATTGATTTTGTATCCCTCAGCTTCACTGTATTATTTTGAATAGTTTTTTGATGGAGTCTTTAGGGTTTTCTATATATAAAGCCATGTCACCTGCAAATAGTGACCATTTAACTTACTCCATTCCACTTTGGATGGCTTTTAATTTTTCTTGCTTATTTTCTCTGGCTGGGACTCCCAATACCGTGCTGCGTGTGAGTGTCAAGAGCGGGCATCCTTGTCTTGCTACTGACCTTAAAGGGATACAGCTTTCAGTTCTTCACCATTGAGTACGGTGTTATCTGTGGGTTTGCCAAATATGGACTTCATTATGTTGAGGTATGTTCCCACTACACTCACTTTGTTGAGAGGGTTTTTTTAATCATAAATGGGTGTTTTTGTCAAATGCTTTTTCTACATCTTTTGAGATGATCATGTAATTTTTATCCTTTTTGTTAAAGTTATGTATCACACTGATTGATTTGCAGATGTTGAACCTTCTTTACATTGTTGGAATAAATCTCACTTGATTATGGTGTATGGTCTTTTTAATGTATTATTTAATTGATTTGCTAATATTTTGTTCATGATTTTTGACTTATGTTGATCAGGAACATTGACTTATAATATTCTTTTTTTATGGCATCCTTTTCTGGTTTGGTATCAGGGTAATGCTGGTCTTGTAAAATGAGTTTGTAACTATTTCCTCATCTTCAATTTTTGGAAGAGTTTGAGAAGAATTTGTATTAATTCTCCTTGTGGTAGAATTCAGCAGTGAAGTCATCTGGTCCCAGGCTTTTGTTTGTTGGGAGATTTTTTGATTACTGATTGTATCTCCTTACTGGTGATCAGTCTGTTCAGACGCCATTTCTTTATAATTCAGTCTTCATAGGTTGTATGTTTCTAGAAATATATACTTTTCCTCTAGGTTGTCCAATTTGGTGTATAATTGCTCATAAAAGTTTCTTATATAATCCTTTGTATTTCTATATCAGCTTTATGTATCCTCTTTCATTTGTAATTTTATTTATGTAACTACTGTCTCATTTTTGTTTAGCTAAAAATTAATTTATCAATTTTGTTTAGCTTTTTTAGAGACTCAGCTCGTAGTTTTTATTGCTCTTTCCTATTGTCTTTTTAGTCTATATTTCTGCTTTGACATTTGTTATCGTCTTACTTTGGCTAACTGTAAGATGTGTTACTTTTCTAGTTCCTTAGGGTGTGAATTTAGGTTGTTTGAGATTTTGTTTTTTGAGGTATGCATGTATCACTGTGAATTTATCTCTTAGAACTGCTTTTGCTGCATTCCATAAGTTTTGTTACATTTCCATTTTCATTTTTAATTTCTTCTTTGACCCATTGGTTATTCAGTAGCATGTTTAATCTCTACATATTTATGAATTTTATAGTTTTCTTCTATATTCTAGTTTCTCACCATTGTGGTTAGGAAAGATGCTTGATATGAGTTTAGTCTTCTTAAATTTATTAATAAGACTTGTTTTGTGGCCTAACAGGTGATATATTCTGGAGAGTGTTCCACTTTTATAAAATAGACACTTCCAGGATATATCATATTTAATGGAAAAAGTCCTTAAATTTGCAGTAGCATTTCATGCTAAATACTCACATATAGAATTATCGGAAAGAACTAGTTGCAGGTGATTCTGAATATCTAATGGACAGTAGATTGAACACAATAGAAGAAAGGAGCCATGGATCAGTAGGAAGATCAGTAGAAATTATCAAAACTAAAACTAAGAGGGAAGTAAATTAAGAAAATGTAACAAAGCATCTAAGACTTTCAGAATATATTAAGTGAGATATAAAATGTAATTTAAATGCCAGAAAAAGAGAAAAGATGATGACTGAGATTATGAAAGCCTGGACAAACTAATCAGTCTGCACATCCTAGAACTCAGAGGCTTTCAGGCAGGTAAATGCAAAGAAAACCACATTTAGGCAAATTGTAATTACACAGGTGAATACAAACAATAAATAGAAATTTTAAGAAATAGCTACACTGAAGAGGAACATATTGCATCAAGGATACAACTATAGGACAGATGAATGACTTCTCATTCAAAATAAGAAAGGATAGGATTTCCAATCAAGATGGTGGAGAAACAGGACCATGAGCTATCCAAATGCACTGGATAACTTTCCTTTGTCTTTGATTCTCTTATTTGGTAGAACTCACCTCTGACACTATCTGGGCTAGACAGAAATCTGGTCAGTTGTTCTGTGGTCTGTAAACTTTCTATACCTGGATACATGTCGTGAAGTTGCAGATCATCACACATGAAATGAAAAATACCCACCACGGCATCTCACCTCTCCTCGCAACAACAAAACCACAACTGACTGCTTAACAACCATCAAAGGAGGCCTGGAAACGTAAAGAGGGAACCACAGCAGGACAGTAGGAGGGGCACGCTCGTGATATAATCGGGCCCGTAACCCCCAGGTTGGCGACCCACAAGCTGGAGAATAATTAAGTTGCAGAGGCCCTCCCACAGGAGTGAGCGTTCTAAGCCCCACGTCAGGGGCTCCAGCCTGGGGTCTGGCACTGGGAGAAGGAGACCCCAGGACATCTGGCCTTGAAGGCCAGCGGGGCTTAGCTTCAGGAGCCCCACGAGACTGGGGGAGACAGAGACTTCATTCTCTTGGGAAATATACACAGAATCTTGTGTGCAGCAGGTCCAAGGGCAGAGGCAGTGACTTCACAGGTAAGGGATGGCTACAGCTCACTCAGGGGACATAGAAGCTGGTGGCCAACATTCTGGGAGTGTTCATCTACACGAGCTTTCCTGGAGGCTGACATCTTGATTGGATCATTAGTACCAAGACCCAGCCCCACCCAACAGCCTGTAGGCTTAAGGGCTGGGAAACCTCAGACCAAACATCATACTGGATGGGAACAGCCCCACCCATCAGCAGAGCCACAGAGGCCTCTAGACACCAGAGGTCCAGGACCAAGCTCCACCCAGCAGTGGGCAGGCACCGGCTCCCCCTGCCAGGAAACCTGCATAAGCCTCTAGTCCAGCCTCATTTACCAAGAGGCAGAAAGGAGAAAACAATCCCAAAACCTGTGGAAGGAATCCACAAACACAGGCCAGACTCTACACTGGGACTGGCTGGCTCCTGGGTGACAAGAGAGGAGTGTACTGCCAGGACATCTCCCACAGAGGGCCACTTCTCCAAGGCTGAGAAGCATAACTAATCTTCCTAAAAATACAAATAGAAAGATAGACAATATTAGGAGTATCTTCCAGGCCAAGAGGCACAAGATAAAACCCCAGAAGAAGAAATAAGTGATGAGATATGCAACCTGTTCAAGAAAGAGTTTGAATAATGATGGTGAAGAACTCAAGGGGAGTATAGATTCACAGAGCAAAGTTTTTAGCAAAAAGCTGGAAAATATTAAGAATACCCAGACAGAGTTGAATAAAATTACTGAAATTAATAACACACAAGGAACCAAGCATAGACTAAAAGAGGCAGAAGAATGGATCAATGAGTTGGACCACAGATCAGTGAAATCACTACTGCAGAACAGGAAAAAAGAATGAAAAGAAATGAGGATAATTTAAGAGAACTCTGGGACAACACGAAGTCAAGTGCATTAATACTCACATTACAGGGGTCCCGGAAAGAGAAGAGAGGGAGAAAGGACCTGAGAAAATTCCTGAAGAGTATATAATAACTGAAAACATCCCTCACTTGGGAAACAGGCACCAAAGTCCAGGAAGTTTAACGGTGAATGTGATGATTTCTCTAAGTATTTGTATCCATTTATGTTTTATATATGGTGAAGCATTTTAAAATATTTTTGTGTAAATTTTAAATAATTATATTGTTCTTGTAAATGAGATTTTTATCATCATTTGGCAATCTTCTTTATTCTGAATAATGTGCCTTTGAGTGTATTTTTTTCTAAAATGTATTGCCTATATACATTTTAAATCTCTTTGTAGAATTTTTAAACGTTTGGTGTTACATATTTTTTATTTTTATAGATCAAAATTTAGAGTTGTACTTAAATTATAGACAACTAATATCTTACCATTATATCTGTCCAATTTTTTCTAGTCTTTTAAAAAATTGATTTTTTTATTGACGTGTAGTTGATGTATATTATTATATAAATTACAGGTGTACAATACAGTGATTCACAAATTTTAAAGGTTACACTCCATTTATAGTTATTATTTGATATTTTCTATATTCCCCATGTTGTAAATAGAGATATCTATTTAGTCAGAATGGCCATCATTAAAAAGTCTACAAACAATAAATGCTGGAGAGGATGTGGAGAACAAAGAATACTCTTATACTCTTGGTGGGAATGTGAATTGGTGCAGCCACTATGGAGAACAGTATGGTGGTACCTTAAAAAACTAAAGAGACTTACCATATGATCCAGCAATCCCACTCCTGGGCATATATCCAGATAAAACTCTAATTCGAAAAGATACATGCACCCCAATGTTCACAGCAGCACTATTTACAATAGCCAAGACATAGAAACAACCCAAATGTTCATCAACAGATGACTGGATAAAGAAGTTTTGGTATACATACAATGGAATACTACTCAGCCATAAAGAAGAATAACATAATGCCACTTTCAGCAACATGGATGGACCTGGAGACTGTCACTCTAAGTGAAGTAAGCCAGAAAGAGAAAAAAAAAATGCCATATGCTATTGCTTATATTTCAATCTAAAAATAAAGGACACAAATGACCTTATCTACAAAACAGAAACAGACTCGTAGACATAGAGAACAAACTAATGGTTACCAGCAGGTGGGAAGGGATAAATTGGGAATTTGAAATTTGCACCTCTTGGGGAGTGATGGAAATGTGAGCTATCTTGATTGTGGTAGTGGTTTCATGGGTATATACATCTATCAAAATTCATCAAACTGTACATTTGAAATATGTGTAGTTTCCTGTACAGAAACCATACCACAATCACAGTGTTAAGAAAGGCTAAAAGAGATTGAAATATTTTAAATTTGTGCAAGAATAAATCTGCTAACCCAGAAATCTACTTATAGCAGAAATTCTCTTCAAAATGAAAGAAAAATAAGACATTTTTAGAAACACAAAAAAGAAAGATACTATCTCCAGTAGACATGAATGTGCAGGTATATTATAAAAAGTTCCTCACAGAAAAGGGTGATAATATCACACTGAAACCTTAAGCTATAGATCGGAATAAAGAGGCATTATACTTACATAAAATTATTTTTCATATTTTCTTATTTTTTTCACATGCAACTTACTACATTAGGGAAAATAGTATCATTTTATGAGTAAAACAAATGACAGAAGCAGCATAAAACAGATGAAGTGTGAAACTAGACTATAATATTATTTGAAATTAAAGGATAAGCACAAGATGAGTAGTTAAATCTCTAGATCAATCATTATTAAAACAAAACAAAGAAATATAACTTAAAAGACATTATGTACAATAGAACACTGAAAATGTATTCAATGCATCTAGAAGGAGGCAGAAACTTAGGAATAAGAAAACAAAAATACAAATAGAAAAAATAATATCAAGATGATTGACTTAAACCAAACTATATCAGTCCTTATTTAATTACTTAATCTCTTCCTTTACATTAAATATTATCACAAAGGGAAAAAACCAGGACTATCTACATTGCAAATTTACATATTTCAGTGTAAAAAACATAGTGTTTTGTGTACTATAATGGTCTAAGTGCATATTCAGGTGCCATAAACTGAATGTATCCCAGCAAAATTTATATTTTGAAATCCTAACCCCCCATATAATGGTATTAGAAGGTGGGCATTTGGGATAAAAGCAGGCCATGACAGAAGAGACCCTGGAGGGGTCCCTTGCCCCCTCTGCCAGGTGGGGAAAATGCCCACCTATGAAACAGGAAGTGGGCTCTCGCCCGACGCTGAGCCTCCCAGCACTTTGGTTTGGACGTCCCAGCTCCCAGAACTGTGAGAGTAAGTGACTGTTGTTTAAGACACACAGTTTATCTTATTGTTATGGCAGCCTGAATGGACTAAGAAAGCAAGGTTCTCCACAAAAATAGAACCAAAAGGACAAACATGCATCCTTTTGGCATATTTTGACATATATATTATAAGGATTGACTTACATGATGAAGCAAGTTGACAGGTTCTAAGATTTGCAGCAAGCGGGGAGCCTGGACGAGCCAATGATGTAGTTTCAGGTGAAAGAAGGCAGGCTCAAGACCTACAAAGAAAGAGTTAATATTTCAGTTCAGTTCTGAAGGCAGGAAGAAACAACGTCCCTGAAAGGCTGTTAGGCAGGAGACGCATCAGCATTTTTGTTCTACTCAGTCCTTCAAGTTATTGGATGACTCCCACCCACATTAGGGAGGGCAATTCACTTTGCTCATTCTGTTGATTTGAATGTTAATCTCATTGAGAAACATCCTCACACACACACCAAGAATAATGTTTAACAAAATGTCCGGGCACCTCATGGCAGTTGAGTTGACAAAAAAATTTAACCATCACACAAAGCATAAAACAAACTAGTGTAGCTAAATTAGCAGCTGGTAATACAGGTTTCAAGACAGTATTATTGGTACAGATACCTTGGAGATATTGTAGTTTTGGCTCCAGACCACTGAAATAAAGAAAATATTGCAATAAAGCAAGTCACACAAATTTTTTGGGTTCCGAGTGCAAACAAAATTATGATTATACCAT
Organism: Vicugna pacos; assembly: GCF_048564905.1. NCBI lineage: Eukaryota > Metazoa > Chordata > Mammalia > Artiodactyla > Camelidae > Vicugna > Vicugna pacos. Next base: position 8,795,831 of record NC_132993.1, on the reverse strand, counting down.
ACTGTAGTCTAAGTGTACAATACCATTATGTCTAAAAACAAAACAGTGTATGTACCTTAATTATAAACTATTGCTAAAAATGCTAACCATCATCTGAGCCTTCAGAGGTGTCATCTTTTTACAATAGTAACATCAAAGACCACTGAGCTCAGGTTACTATAACAAATATGATAATAATGAAAAAGTCTGAAATATTTTGAGAATTACCAAACAAGACACAAAGTGAGCAAGTGTTGGGAAAATGGCACGGATACACGTGCTTGACACGGGTGCCACAAACTTTGTGAAAAATACAGTATCTGCGAAATGCAATACAGTGAGATATGCCTGTAATAAAAAGGGATATTTCATGATGATAAAATGATCGCTTTATCAAGAAAATTTAACAATCCTAAATGAATATGTACCTAAAACAAGAACTTCAAAATATATCTAGAAAATACAAAGAGAATCAAAGAAAAATGTATGTATACCTATGATCATAATTGAGTATTTTAACACCCCTTCCTGAGTAATGGATTGGAGAAACAAGTAAGTAAGGATACATGATTTGAACTATACTACCAATAAATTTGACAAAGTTGATATTTCATATGTGTGTATTTGTTAGGACTCATTGAAATCTATTTGACATATAACATTATGTAAATTTAAGATGTACAACATGTTGATTTGATACATTTATATACTGTAATATGATTGCCACTCTAGTGATGGTTAACATCTCTCTCATTTCACCTAATTATCAAATTACTTTTTGTGCGGTGGGAATTAATATCTAGTCTCTTAGCAAATTTGATGATTATAATGCAATATTGTTGTCTATATTAACTATATTGTATATTAGATCTCCAGGACATATTCATCTATTAGTTGCAAGTCTGTACCCTGCAACATTTCTCCTATTCCCTCATCCTCCAGCTCCTAGCAACCATCATTTTACTCTTTTTATGAGTTTGGCTTTTTTAGATTCTACATATGAATGGTTATTATAAAGTATTTGTCTTTCTCTGTCTATCTCACTTAGTATAATGTCCTCAAAGTCTATCCATACTTTCACAAATGGTAGGATTTCCTTCTTTCTCATGGTTGAATAATATTATATTGTGTGTGTGTGTGTGTGTGTGTGTGTGTACACATCTTCTTTATCCATTCACCCACTGATGAACACTTAGGTTGTTTTCACAAAATTGCTATTTACAGAACATTATACCCAACAACTGCAGAATACACATGCTTTTCAAGTGCACATGGAATGTAAACCAATATTGTAGATTGGCTGGGCCAAGGACAAATCTCAATGCTTTACTAAGTGTTAAAATCATACAGAGTAAGTTGTGTAACAATAATAGTATTAACTTATAAATCAATAAGAATACAATGTCTAAAATCCTAAAATGTTTGGAATTTAAACAGCATACTTCTAAACAACAAAAGGATCGAAGAAGGAATCATAAAGAAAAACAAATATTTTGAGCCTGCTGAAAATGAAAACACATATATTAAAACTTGTAGACTGCAGCTAAAGCAACGATTAGAAGGAGATGCATTGCACTGAGTCTGCTTGGGAAAGAAAGGTTAAAATTAGTGATCTATGCTTTCACTTCAGAAGCCAGAAGCAGAAGCACAAATTACACATAAATCATCACAATAAATAAGGGAGTAAAGTAGCGAAATAGAGAACAGATAATCAAGAAAAACAGTAACATCAAGGTTGGCCCCTGAAATTTTACTAAAATTTATAAACCCTTAGTAAGACTGGTTGGGAATAAAAACTAAAGAGAGACGCAGAATTTATGGGTGTATTGAATAAAATATAAAACATTGTTATAAATCCAATAGTTATTAAAAGAAATGTAAGGAAGTATTTTGAAGAGCTTTCCAACAATAAGTACACCCACTTGAATGAGAGACTGTTTACCAAAAAAGTAACAGCAAGCATAACTGAAATAGAAAACTGCATAGAAAATGAAAGACTGATTTTTTAAAAAGTCTTCCTACCAACAAAGTTCCAGACTCAGAGGGCTTCAATGGTGATTTTTATCAATGAAAATGGAAAAAGTTACACCAATTTCACACAAATTCTTTAATAAAACAGAAGAAGTCAGAACTCTTTTGAAGTCATTTTTGCTTGTCCCATTATTACCCTATACTAATGCCTGATAAAGACATTATAAGAAAAGTAAATCAGAAATGGATTGTGACCATACCCACAAAAATCCTTTACAAATTAGCAAATCAAACTGAACTTCTTATAAATGCCATTTATAAAACCCAGTGTATTTATCCCTGGATCCCAAAGTGATTCAGCAGATGAACAGTAGCAGAGGATACAGTAAACAAGATAATATAGAAATAATATATGATCATTGCAATACATGAAGAATAAACATCTGACATTTTTAATTAAAATTATAATTTAATAATTATAGTAATTTTAAACCTTATCAAATTAGGAACAGAATGGTATTTCCATCATCTGTTACAAGGTATCTATGAGAAACCCATGTCTAACATCAAACTTACTGTTAAATGTTGAATGTTTTTCCCTAAGACAGGACAGAGACAAATACATGCACCTTCACCACTTCTATTCCAGATTGTACTGGAAATCTTAGAGACAGTAATATAAGAAAAAGACATAAAAGGCTTAATTATACAGGAAGAAGTCAAACTCTCATTGTTGGAGGATGACGACTGTGTACATAGACAAGCCTGTGAAATCTACATATAAACAGTGTTATGAGTTGAATTATGTCCCTTAAAATTCATAGGTTGATGTCTTAACTGCAAGTACCTGAGAATGTGAACTGATTTGGAAATCGTGTCATAAGCAGACATAACTAGTTAATATGAGCTCGTACTGGAGTTAGGTAGGTCCCTAATCCTGGATGACCACTGTTCTTGTGAGAAAGGAAATTTGGACACACACATGCATTCAGAAAGAACACTG